>NC_091108.1:21954151-22259301 GCF_024713975.1 Paralichthys olivaceus | reverse complement strand
CATGTCAGAATTCTGTCTCATTCTGAACTGCACTGCCAACCGAATACAGCCAAACCGATATCACCCCCCCCCCCCCCAGAATTAATATAGAGCATTTCCACAATTTGATTTAAACATTTCCAAAAGTCAGAACTTGGCCCAAATTTATGCTGTAATTCCACTTTTCTGTTCATTTTAACATGTCCTATTGGTTATATTGGGTGAATTGCCAATGTTTCTCAATGTCATTTGTAGATGACCTTTTCACTGAAGAAGTGTTCCCTAAAACTGACACATCTGGTGAGTAGTAAAACACTATTGTACTTTACTTTACTCTATTAAACTTTTACTGGTTTTAAGGGTTTTACCGATGTAATAAGTGGAGATAGGGTATATGACTGGTCAAGGTTTGAGTTATCTTATTAATAGTTTTTTTCCCCTGTTAAAGGGTTATTTTTTAGTAGTTTTTTCTTACTCTTGTTAAGGGTTAAGGGCAGATGATGTCACAGCTTGTTAAAGTCCTATGAGACAAATTGTGATTTGTGAATATGGGCTATACAAATTATATTTGATTGATTGATTGATTAACTATGATGTTGCTGGTAAATCCTAATTCTTTTGTTTTGTTTTTATTATTTATGTGCTGTCTTAAATCCAGTATAAATAATTTATTTTTAGTTAATTTATTCAGTTCAGTTTATTTATTTAGTTCAGTGGCGGTTCTACATTGAGTTAGAACCGCCCCCCCAAGCTCCCCAAAAAAAAGTTAGCTAGTTTTATATTATAACTATATACGTGAGGCAATTCTGCACAAAACGGTAGAAGTTATCAGAATTTAAATAAATAGACTCTATATACAAAAACTGGCAAATATATACAAACTGATATATAAAAAAATTTAACAAGAGCAGAGAACAACAATAATGTAAAATATTAAGAATGAACAATATACAGAGTATATTGTTCATTCCCCGTCCGCTTCTATTTGGGAGACCCAGAGGTGAACTGTCCCCCGCCCACCCCTCCCCTTCTCACACAGCTTCTGTGCACCGTGCGGCAGCTTCTCAGCAAGCAGTGGCGCCTGCATCAGCTGCAGGGGGCGCCATTTTGCCAATTTCCCACATACTGTGACATGATAGATAATAGAAAACCGTTTTGCAGCGCAGATGATTTTTTTTTTCGAAGTGCTCGTGCCGCCCCCCACGTGACATGAAAAAATGCCGCCCCGGGCGGCTGCCCAGTTAGCCTGTGCCTAAAACCGCCACTGGATCAATCTATCAAATTTTATTTGTAAAACCCAAATTCACAAAACACAAGCAATAGATATTCTTGGCTACCACAACAAAGTACCAGTTTTCTTTGTCTAATTTTCTCTTTCCAGAAATTAATTAGCTACAAAATTAGACACTCATCCCACAACAGTCCCACAGTCTGTAGTTGAAATGTTCAGTTCACTCCACAGCTGGGGACTCTCTCTTAAGTTCTTGTACTCAAGTTCACTTGGCCCTCACAACTGGCTTGAACTGTTTCAATGCTTTTCATCACAAATTACACTATTCAAGTCACTCATACCTTATTGGCACAGCATCCACAGCATTTAGACAGGATACCTCTAACCAAACCTTCCACGTCCTTGGTTACTGGTCTTATAAGCATATTACTACTATATTTGCAACAGTCTTAGTGACCTCTATCAAGCTCACACTCCATTTGACAGCATTTAATTCACACTTTTCAGGGCCCTTATTAAGCTTGTATGGAATGATGCTTGAGACAGAACACCCACACTGGGTCTTCCTCCGCCCAGTCACCAGTGCATCCTCCCAGACCAGCCTATGAGATGCATCTTCACCTTCGCCTTTTGATTTAATTTCAATAAATTTCCATCAAAATCGAATATGTCAATTTCCATTCAAACCTTTAAATCATATATTGTTGGGTGTGGACTTTTCTGGTGAAAGTAAGTTATCTAGTTCACTAGCTAGGCCATGCCTCAACCACACTTCTATTCTTCGACCTACCCTTTCCCTTCCCTAGAGAAAGAGAAAATAAAAAAAGAATAAACTCACATCCATTCATCTGTCTCCCCTCATCCCTGCCCTCATCCCTTCATCTTCCATTATTCATCCCTCATCCCTTCATCCTCTGTCCCTCATCCCTACTCATAGGCTCACAACCTCTTTTCCCTCCCTCCCTCATCCCTTCTTATTCGATTTTTTGCATACCATAACAATTTCCATTCAAACTTTTAAATCACACTGTGTTCGGACGTGGTCCTTGCTAGTGAATAGTACTTTCTACTTCTTCCCCTCTACAATTCTAATTTCATCTGCTACTATCACAACTCAATAGATTTGTTGTTCCAAAGTGTAATGTTGCCTGACTTTTTTCTGTTTTCAATATGACTGAAAAATGTAATCAAGATGGATGATATAAAGTCACTCAGTCACTCAATGTATGTAAAATTATGTCTTTGACAGATGGATTTGCTTCAGACCCTTTCAAAGGCAGCGACCCCTTTGCAGCAGATATTTTGTTTCCAGCTTCAAACTTTGGCACTGAGGAGACTGGAAATGGTGGTGATGATACAGAAAACAGTCTGTCCTGTGGTGAAAACAAAGCCTCAACAGGAACTCAGTGCTTTGAATCTGAATTCCCGGACGAGGACAGTGACATAGAAATAAGCTACAGCCGAGAAGACCTGGACACCATTGATGTAGCCGATGAATCTCGTGGATTTAAACCCATTCAGAGCTCGTCAGAGGAGCTTGGGCCTGAGCCTATCCATGGCTGGAGGTCGCAGGGTCAGTATTCTGTAGAATCAGACCCTAATGGGTATGAGCTTGACTTTGGTGCTATCTCCCCTCCTTCTGCCATAGAGGAGCACAGTCTGGTATCTTTAGATGGAAAAGCTGCCAATGAGACACCAGCAGGAGTGGAACAAGGTAATTCATACTCAAATCCTGATTCTTTTTCCAGTTCTTGTTGATGAATGCTGCCACTCATCTTTCATGCTTTCAATTAATTCAATTACTATATTAAATACAGTTCCCACAATGAGCAAGCACTTTGGAAACTGTGGATAGAAAAAAACTCCTTCAATAATTGGAAGGAATCTAGTAGAATCAGACACATTGTGGGTGACCATCAGAGCCAGAAAGACTGAAAATGTGTGTCTGCTGCTGTAATTTGATCCGGGAGTGAAGGCAGATTGAATCCATTCCGATAGCAAACAAAAGCCAGATGAAAATGGGAGATTGTGGGTTTTTTGACCAGTGGAAAAGGGGCTTTGTAGACACAGGTTTTATCGGCTCTGGCTCTGATGGGCAGTGATGGAAACATAACACTTGGGTGTGTTATGGAAGTTTTCTGTAAGCTGGTGGAAGGAGAACTCAGGCAGCAGCTGATGTCTTATGCAGAATATTTTAATGTAGACTTGATGAATCAAGGAGAATTTCCAGTAATTTGATAAAATTGCCAAACCTTCCAGATTTTATGAAAGCTAATTTTGAATTTTAGAAGTCTGAGATATTCTAATACGTATCTACACATTTAGTATATAAATACACTGCAACTAGTAATGTTATGTTTTATTTGTCTTGCCAACTCTAAATAATAAACCTTGTGTTTAGTCTGACCCCACCTTGAAGATGTAATGTAGAGCACTAAGGCACCATTAGGTTTACAAAGACTACGTATCTGCTTGCAATATAGTTGAAACAGGATATCCCATACAATAAATGGTAAATAGTCAGTATTTTTATAGATTAGTCTTGATGACCACTCAAAGCACTTTGCAGTGAAGTTTTCTTGCCACTCACCCATTCATACAGACATACATTTATTGCATCTATGGGTATCCCTTTTCCAAGACAATGACACAGGGCAATTGGGGTTGCCAAAGGGCCCTGGGATTGAATTGCCAAACCTCTGGAAAGAGGAGGACCGCTCTATATCCTCAGACATAGGTGCCCAACAAATCTTTTTTTCGATGATTTGTTTCATTGTCTAAATTCTAGATCACTGAATACTGAGCTATACATGCTGTCATATATGGTGGTGCATTACCACCATCTACTGTGTCTTCTTCTTCTTTCCTGCTTATATTGTTTCCTCTTTGTCCGGTTTATTGGCGGGTGGCAACCAACATCAAGGTGCATTACCACTATTTACTGTGTTGGTGCACTGTTCTGGAGGTACTAAATGCTTCTGTTTCTGGACCTTTGAGGCTGTGAACTGTCTTTGGACCAAAACCTTTGACTAAAGTGTTTCAGGTTGTTCAGCATTTGAGATTACAACTTGTGTCACCTGCTGTTTGGTCGAGAGAAGAAGAAGAAATATAATAGTACCTTGATGCTGGTTACCACCTGCCAATGAACTGAACAAGGAAGTTTATACTTCTAGCTTTGATCCCCTGATTGTTGTCTTCTCACAGGTTTGAGTTCCGTTTCACCTCAGAGCCAACCTGAGCAAGTCCTGTTGAAACCAGATTCGACGGATGACAAAGAACAACCTTTGTCCTGTAATGGTACCTCCAGTCAGGGAGCAGGATGTTCTAGCAACAACAAAGATGAAACCTGTAACCCTGTAACTCCCCAAAACTCACTAGACTCCCAAAACCTCTTCATTCAGCCCAACTCAGATGAAAATATAGAACTGAGTTTTGAGTTGAGCTATGCACCAAAAAGTCAGTCTTCCTTTGACCCATATGGGTTTAAACTAAGTCCAGAACATTCTAGTCAAACCCTGTTAGACCCAGATGAAGATGAAATAAGCCCAGAACCCTCTGAAAATGATCTTACCTTTGATCCAGAGCCCCCCTCTTCTCAACCAGACCAATTGAAGTTTGATCCTTATGGATTTGACATCACTTCCTCCCAGATGGTTCAGGACTGTGATCCTTATGGCTTTAAGCTAAGTCCTGAGGAAGAGAATCAGGAGGTACTGGACATCTGTGGCTATGATAACCATGAGGCAATAGACCTTAACGTGTATGAAAAGAGAACGCAAGAGGATCCCTCTAATTATAACAATCATGAAAACCAAGAAGTGCTTGATCATTATAGCTACAATAACCAAGAGCTGTTTGATTTGTGTAACAACGGAAACCAAGAAGTGCTGGAACATTCTAGCCTTGACAACAGGGAGTTAGTTAGCAATGAAAACCGGGAACTACTGGATCTTTGTGGTCATGTCAATCAGGAGGTGGTGGAACCCTATTGCAGTACAAACAATGAAGACCTATTTGAACATTGGGAATGTGGCAACCAAGAAATCGTGGAACATGATAGCCATGGCAATCAAGAATTAGTGGATTTCTCTCATTCTGAGAATCAGGAAGTGCTGGATTTAGGCAGACATGGCAATCAAGAACTACTTGATTTTGGTAGTAAAGTAAATCAGGAAGTACTTCTTTCTGGTAGACACAACAAACAGGAACTCCTGCAGCCTGGTATCAATGAGGAATTGCTAGACTTAGGTAGCAATTACAACCAGGAGATGTTCGACTTATTAAGTAAAGAAGTTATCCCTGAAGCGAACAACAACTGTACTGTGGAACCAGAGCCCATTGTCAGTCCCACTAATAACAGCTTAGACAGTATTGTTGCAACACAAGACCTGCTGGGACTAAAATTCAGTAGCACTAGTATTTGCACTACTACCAGTAACACCAAGACTGCTGACACCCACAACATGTCTGCCAACCCGGACCTGGCTTTAGTCAATGCTCCCACCAGACACAACATGTTGGAAAGTGATCTGGGTTCAGTGTTTGGAGCTGGAGGATACATTGGTTGTCCTGATGTAGCTGATGACCTGGAGCCCCTGGAAAGAAGGCAGGCAAACCCAATTGTAGAGCAAGTGAGACCAGTCAGACCAGTTAGGCCTCCTCGGCCCTCACTCAAGGTAAGTTGACTCACATGCAATGCACATATGCACATCTTCTGAGGTCTTTATGGGTCCACTTGGTTCTTAGTATCCAAGAACCAACCTTTATTTTAGGGTCCAGTTGTAAAGATATCTGCTTTATTTAGTAGCTGAAGCCTATTCAGATTGGATCTGGAATTGCTTGGGTAGTTTTCAAATGTAGTCTCAAATTGAATTTGGATTAGATTGTTGTGGTGAAAACTTGTAGTCAAAAAGTCAAAAAATGCAGTTGAATAAAAAACAAGAGAAGTCAACTTAAAAGCAGCAGAGTTTTATTGTCGACAAGAAAACCAGAGAGCATTCAGTAGCGAGCCGGAGCCACACCAGAGAAAAACTCTGACTATCAGTGGTGTTGCTCCGCTTTATCTATCCTTAAGGGCCACGCCCGTTACTAATCTGACTGGTCTATCATTACATCTATCATTTGTGGTCCGACGTTGTGATCTAATCTTATTGGTTATTGGGGAGGGTCTGACATTACGACCCTCCCCCTGGAAAGTCTCCAAGCCCTGGGGTTACTTTGGACTTGAGTTTACCCCTTAAAAGCCTCCAAACACCTGAGTGGCTTTGATGGCCTTGGAGCTGGGACTTTCCCCCTGGAGAGCCCCTATCATGCCTTGATAGGTCTCTTTTTTCCTCAAACAGTTTTTCATACTCTTTACACCAATATATTTTGTTCAGATCGTTTACTAATTTTTTAAAAAGATATTTGTCTCTGATTTGACACCGTTATGTTTTCTTGTTTTCAGATTGTCTCTTTTTTTTAAAAAGATTATTATTTCTTTATACCAGTTACACATACACATCACACTGCTTGTAACACACTGAGTATATTATTTAATTCGTCAATACTGCATTAAACTTGTTGTAATCATCAGTAACTTATGTCTCTTTTTTTTAACTTTAACAAACATGCAGATCGTGCAGATTAAAGGTATATAGTGACATTAATATTGTGACATAGCATAATGACCAAAAATTACACTACAAGATCTAAAATGTTTGACCCTTCTAGACTTTGACTTATGACTTAACAGCAACCTTATATAGCCTTCAAGCCTCCAGCAGTGTCTCAGGCATTATCTGTCTACACAGGAGCCAAGATTTCAACTGTAAAATGTCTTTATCAGTACTTGTCCTGGTCACAATAATCAAATTAAAGATATATTTGTATCTTGTGTGATGATGTGTTGATGATGAAATTATACTGGCTAGGAACCCAATAGTATTTATATAGTGAGTTACAGTGAGTGGGTCCTCTAAATTGGTCTAAACTGAAATTGTCACTTGAGGACGATTCCTAAGGTCTTGGATCTGCAGACTTAACCTCTAACACCCACCACAAACATTGATGGTTAAATATCTTTACAAGTATTGTAAGCATTGCAATGAAATACGGTGCAAAAATATATGTCTCCCAGTGAAATATTTTTATGATACCCAAATGTTCAATATAGTGCCATCATTAGGTCAAGTTATATTTTATCCAAAACTTTGCTTTGGTACTTGCGACAACAGTAAAAAATCATCATCATAATACCTCTTTGTCTGTCATGTGTGTTTTAGGCCAAGGAGAAGGCTCAGTCACAGACTGATGGCATTGACCTGAAGTGATCTCTCAGCACCCAATACTCGTGTGGGGGTTACAATGTCATCATGCTCCCCATGTCAACAATGGCAACACACAACACAAGGGAGATGGCAGGAGGAGGTGATGATTAAATGGAGATGAGCAAAAGATCATTGTCATTCTTATCTATGCCTATAATTCTACTTTCAGATATGTTTTATGTGTGGAGATTTCCCAGAAAAAGATTTGAGTCCAAACTGAAAGATGAGAGATTTGCAATATGTATCATGGTAACATGGGACCAGCAGACTTCCCCAAATGTGTTGACTAATTTACTGATTGCTACTAAGGAAACCTAAATGGCCCATGGCTTCAGTCTATTCAGAGTGAAACAACCATATAAAAATGAACAACATTCTTTTAGGTGGTCCTATGTAAGATAAATGAACCCCTCATGTTTGACCCCAGATAATGCATGTGAATCAACCATAGTGTTGATGTATCTGTTATTTACTCATATCAGCTGCCAACACACCTGTGTCCTTGGAGTCTCAAGATTTCTATCCTTTCCCACAGGTTTTTACTGCTAATTGGTCCACAGTGAAAATAAGCTGCCTAGGTTTAATTTGAGCGTTGTGGCAGAACAAGTGTAAGTGTCACATTGAAGATATGTATATAAATTATATACTATGCTATTGTGGTTCGGAGATTGTCTCTTTAGTAGATTTAGGTTTAAGTTGAATGCAACCTTTAGAAAGAATTTAGTTGCATTGTATAGTGAGGGCATTTCCATTTCATCCCCATAGTAATATGCATAGTGTTTTACCTCATCAGTTACTTTAATGTGCTCTTTATGAAGGACTTTGCCAAGGTTCTTTAATAAATTAATGAATCTCCATTCATACGCTGGCGGCTCAGCATCAGGGGCAATTTGGGATTTTAGAAAATAAATCTAGTGTCTCTGTGACAGTTTGTCCACCTGAGAATACTGATAGGTGGATATTAATCAGTAAAACATCTGCATCACAAGCCACCCACTACACATCATACGCTAAGAAACACATCCAAATATGATTGTTTATGCATCTTTGTAAGAAAACAATACTGTCTATTATTATCAAATTCTTCAACATGTCATAGTTTTCTGTTTTTGCAGTTGGAACTCTAAAAATAATTGTACCTGGAATGGTCTAATGAAACTTTAATCAAAATTATTTCCAATGTGTTTGCTTTTTTCTCGGGTTTTGGAGCTGTTTAATTACTTTCCAGAATTTATTTATGTTTATCAGTTGTTAACTCCTGATTAATTTTCTTTGTGTTTTGCACTATAGGGACTTGCATCGACACGACTCTCAGACAGAATTTATGTAAATCTGCTTGATTTCTATTCATGTATGGATGAAGAGAGTAGTTAGTTCTGCTGGTACCATACCTATGTAAAATTAAGAATGTGAATTCATGAGAATGTTAGTGGGTTAAGGTTAGGGTGTCCATAGTGAATATATAGTGCATCAGTCTTCCTTCACCCTGGAACAGACTTGGTAGGCACTGAAGTACTGTTCAGTTAATATTAATTTTCAGCTCACACCTACCTCATTATACTAATTTGCTATGACTGCATAACAACACTGTGAACCCTGTAAAAGCAAACATTTATTTATTTTGATGCTTGTGAAGTAATTAAAAGGTGTATAAGAGAGCTCAGTGCAATAGGTGTTATTATTGTGATCAGGAGGTTTGTAACTGTGAATGATTCCCTGAGGGCCAATTACTGCCCTGCTCAGTCCTCATGCCAGGGGTTGTTTGAATATGAGCTGTTATTTTTTCAAGAAACGTAACAAAAATACATATATGGCAATATTAAAGTAAAGACAGTTTTCGGTGTTGTTCTCCTTAGAAAGCCACGGGCCATAAAATGTTTTTTTATTGTGGACTAGATCAATTTTGTCATTCATACAATCCAATAAATGTACAGGTTGTATAGTTTGTTTTGAACTGTGAGTGATGTGGATGATTCCTCTCACAATATATATAATGCCTTGCCAAGATGTGTACAGTTATTCCATATGTTACAAATATTAATTTCCATGTAAATTAACTGAAAAGTTATGTGTAGATAAAATAAACACATGAATTAGCGAAATAAATAACTAACAGATATAAACAAAATCACATCGTAAAAAATAAATGTGTCAGTGCCATAAAGATTATCAACATCATTAGAGCCATGAGCTAGTAACAGGACTTATGTCTCTGCTGTCAACAGAGAAATGTCTCTGTCCTTTGAAATCATTATGTGTAGCCCCCACTACTCTTACAAACTCTCAAACTTCTAATTGATATTATCCAAACAAAGCAGAAACAACGAAATCTCCGTCCCCTATTAACTGGTTGCTGTTTTCGGAAGAAGCCAACATTTTGTCAAAACCTGATAGAAATCTTAATAACATTTGTTTTAGGGTTTTATAATTTTCAGTTGTAAGACCAGATTTGTATTTAAGGGAACATTTCCTAACCTGCCACTTCCCAAAGCTAACACAAGAAGTGTTTGACTGATAAATAGTATCTGTGCTAACTAAAAGTGTATCATTTAAGGTTCAGCGTGTACGATTTAGGTGTAAGGGATCTATAGGCAGAAACTGGATATAAAATAATCCTAGTTATGTTTTCACTAGTGTGTTTCATCTAAATTGTATGAATTGTAGTTTTCTTTGCCCTAGAATGGGCCCTTTATATTTAAAAACTTTACATTTACCTCTGGAGTGGGTCCTCTCTACAGAGGCCGCCATTTTTTTTACAGCCGTCCAGACTGGACAAACTAAACACCTTTTGAGTTTTTATGACAACTGAAGACTTCCACAGGTTCTCTTTCATGTTTAGAATGGGAGGGTGAGGTGAGGGGTGTTCAACTGCAACATGAAACTTCACCACTAGATGTCACTAAATTCTACACACTGAACCTTTAAGCATAAACACATGTAGCACTATACACAGAGTGTTTCTTGTGGAACCTTTTATTTTTTAAAGTGTGAGTGTGTGTGTTTGTGTTCTGTGATACAGAGGTATGCATTTAAAAAGCCATGGTTGAAATAAAAGATATTTAGATCAATGATGTGATGATAATACATTTGTGATGTATGTGTTGCTGTCTCAGTGTGGTGTTCTATGTTGAAATAAAACTCTGTAATGGAATTATGTGGTCAACTTCAGTTTCCTGTTTTCATCTTACACTTAGATACCTAATTTATACCAAAAGTAGTGGGGAATATGTAGGTTATGTAAACGGGGGTAAACCAGCTAAAACACAATTGACTCCTTTCCCATTGCCAGTAGAGGAGTTTGCCTCTTTTTTTCCATAGTGCATCGTATTCAAAGTCATAAATGTAATGAAAATGGAGAAGCTCTGTCACCTCACTATCTTGGTATATTAACCAGTTCACCAAGTATGAATAAAAAAAACCTTCTCCACTGGTCAAAAAACTCAATATCACCCACTGACATCTGGCTTTTGTCTGCAACAGGGATGGAGAGTTTTTTCTCTCCACAGTCACCAAAGTGCTTGGTGTGTTCCAGTGTCTCTAGGTCTCTGCCTTTTAATGTTAAGTGAGCTAATGTATATTTGATTTGGTGCTTTACAAACAAATTTGAATTAATGAAAAGTAGGTAACAAGACTGGGGCAATCTGAGTTAGGGGCATTTGTGTTTGGGTTTGTCGATACAAGATACACTGAATTTGTTTCAGCTTAAATACACAATGATAACCTCTGGCAGCTTGTTATATTTTTTTGTGTTAAACATCACTGACAACAGAAAGATTTCACATGTTTTATTGGTTTCACATTTCTTTGATTTGTGAAAGAAAAAATAACTGAATAATGATTCTGAATCACATAACGCTACAAGTGTAGTAGAAAACTAATAAAGAGAGGAGATGAGTTCTGATCTGATGTGGTATTATAGGACACTAGACCCTGCTTAAGAGAGAACTTTAAGAGAGCTAAAAGGAAAAGATATATTGGCAGAAGGTTAAAAAAAAACAAAAAGCATGTTTTGAGAAAACTGTGTAAGGTTAGCTGGAGTGGCAGATTGTGATAAAAAAAAAACATAGGTTAAGTTTTGGGGATGAAGTTGTGATGGAATTGTGGGTCCAGATAGGCCAATCAAAAGCATTGGACAAATAGCACAAATGCAGAGGTTATGCTTAAACATCATTACATGACAAGAAGGGTACTTACTGATTCATCAGAGCAATATGTACTTTAATTTTAGTCAATTATTACTACAATACACTCAAAGCTCAATAATGTTCTCCTACAAAAGGGAAAGAGACAGAACTGATGGGGGACCAGCTTACTGTGTTGGAAGAACAACTAAACGCACACTAAATAGGTCCTGATGCCTGGGATGTTTGCATGGTTTGGTATCTTTGTTTGTAACGTCTATAGCAGAGTATCGTCACTGTAGAAATGATGATGAGGACTGTGAGGAGGATGAATACACCAACCCACGCTCCAACAGTCAGCCCTGCAGGATCAATGAAAGTTACAGTTAGACAAAGGATTGTGGCTCATTGTCATCACTCTAAACCCTGAGTATGGTTTCTAACCACTACTGTCTTCACAGAGCAATACTTCCATGGGCAGGTTCCTGTGCTATCCCTCACCCAATATGGAAGAAAAAGGACAAGATAAAAACAATTTAAACAAAGTAAAAAAACAAGTCAAAGTGTCATATGTGTTTGCTATAATCATAGCTTTTATTGTTTATTTTCTTGTCAAATAACTAAACAAGTTATTGTCCATGCCACATACAAATCAATTCTGAAATCTTACTGAAAAACAGTAAAGGGGTTCATTACATTCAGTTTTGTACAGAGGGCAGCATAGATCTGTGTAATCTTTGTTTGTGTGATTAGATTTCCTAATATGTACAAAAAGAATTGTGTAATCAGATTTGAAAATGTGTAAAGAAAATATTTTCAAATATGTATTCAGATTGGAAAGTGTAATTATATCTGTAAATGTGTAGACAAATCTGTAAACTCAAACATGGAAATTAATAGCTGAAAGTATTTTAAAGCTGAAAATACAGACAAGTCATCAGTTTCTGCTCAAGAGGCCTCTCAGTTGTCATGTTTTTTACATGTGACTTTAGCTACACTTCTGTGGTAGATCTGCAGTGACCTGCAAATATACACCTTTAACTGTAGTAGTTTGTATTGAAATGTTATAAAGTCAAGTGCAAAGTAGACCTGGGACGATAACAAATTTTGCTGGACGATATATATACACAAATTATTGCCGATAAACAATATTATTGTCAACATGATAATATATCATGATGACACCCTTTCAAAGACAATACACTTTTATTTCTCAGTGTTTTTCAGCTTTTGCGATGTAGCGAACTTCACTCTCAATGAGCGCACACCATTCTGCGCTGTTCCGTTCATATTGACTTTGCCGACCGAACGCCTCAGTGAGTGGTGACTGTCGGGACGAAGGCTCTGCATCTCGAGCTGCCCTTTGTTTCCCAGCTGGTTAAACTGGGTCGGGTGGTGATGCTTCAGGTGGGCATGCAACTTTGTTGTGTTGCCTTTTTTTGTTGCCACCACTTTTGAACTGGCTCGCCCGTGTTGACGGGCTCACCTTGCTCATTCGGTTTGAAGCCGAAACATTCCCACACCGGGGCTGTGGCATTTGACTTTGCAATCATCTTTCCTCCTCGCGTTGCTCCGCACGACGCTCACTCGCTGCACTCTGTGCGTGTAGCATGTGTGGCTAATGCTAGCGGCCCCGCCTCCCCCCACAGAGACAAAGAGGCTGGATGACTGACAAGAGGGTTCACTCCGTTCATTCCGCAACCAACGCCCCCAGCTGCTGAGACCGAGCACAGAGTGAACCCTCTTGTCATCCAGCCTGCTTGGAGGCGAGAGACGAGGAAAACAAACACGCATGCACATCAGTGGCTGCTGGCCCATAGGGGGCGCTGGGGCTCAGCCCCACCAACTGTTGAGGGGAAATTTGTATTTATTTATTTATTTTTTTTAAATCAATGTCAGTTTTACTTAATAGTGTGTGCCTACATGCAATTTAAATCATTCAAACAACATTTCCACCAACTGACACTCATTAAACAGTGAATTTCCACTGACAGACAGTCTATCATTCTCTCATGGGGCGATCTGCAAAGTGCCCCTGACCTGCAGCTAAACAGCCAATCCGGTTATGGTTGCTAGGGAGAAATTATGAATAATTGGCCAATCAACGTCGACAAATTTAACGCCGGTGGGGCGCTGGAAATTTAGCCCGAACTGCTACGTAAAATGCGTGAAGGTTTAGGATTGTTAAAGCTACATGAGGAGCCAGCGATAGTTTTTTTTCGTAGTGCGACTCCCAGACTCCGCCCTACGTTACGGGGGGGGAAATACACTCGACGACGAGGAGAGAGATGATGGTGATGGCGGCGACAACCGGAGTTCAAGAGCAGCTTCCACCAAATGTGGTGAAATCATTATTAATGTACCCTTTTGCGAGACGGACGGCGGAGGAAAAACTTCTCGTTAAGGAGCTGGGATCCGACAAGCCTGAAATGAACATTTCCCAGCAAATCAAGGTGAAAGACAAATGTTATAAACAGAGTTTTTGTCGGAGCTGGTTCAACCGTAAGAGGTGGCTGGCAGGTTGTGGAGCAGCCAATGCACTTTTCTGTTTCCCCTGTATCCTCTTCAGAAATGACAAATGTGACTCGACTTGGACAAAGACTGGACTAACTGACTTAATGCACCTCTCCGAACGGATCAAGAAGCATGATAGATCCAAAGTTCACATGGAAAACTGCATAAAGCTAGCTGTGTTCGGAAAGATTAGCATAGCAGTGCAGCTAGATGATGGGCACCGCATTGCTGTAAGAAGGCACAATGAAGAGGTAGATAGAAACCAGAATATTTTATCTAAGATCATCGATTGTGTTAAATTTTGTGGTGCTTTTGAATTAGCAATGCGGGGACATGATGAAAGGGATTCCTCAGACAACGCCAGAATAATCAGAGGTTTAGTGGACTTAATGGCATCCATTGATCGGGACTTGAGGGAGCACCTTGAAAATGCGACCGTATTTAAAGGCACCTCGAAGACAGTTCAGAACGAGCTCCTGGACTGTATGCTGACAGTTCTAAGAGAACAGATCGTGGATGAAGTAAAGACAGCTGAGTTTTTAGCTATCCAAGCTGATGAAACTACCGACATTTCCACACACTGTCAGCTAGTCCTGGTACTAAGATACATAGATGGACGCAACAATATACAGGAGCGGTTCTATGAATTCATCAAGCTGCCCAACAGCTGTGCGGATTCAATAGCCGGTGCCTTATTGGAGAGCCTGCACAGCATCCTTCCTGAAGGACAAGAAAAAAAGTTGATAGCCCAGGCATATGATGGTGCAGCGGTAATGAGGGGTGCCACTGGAGGAGTGCAGCGAAAGATACAGGACATCTATGCAAACGCTCACTACATTCACTGTTATGCCCATCAGTTAAACCTGGTCATGCAGCAGGCAACCTCCCACATCCCTCAGATCAGTCACTTTTTTACCGACATGGGGGGATTTGCCTCTTTTTTCTCAAAATCGAGCAAGAGAACTGCAATGCTCGATGAGATGGTGGCGCACCGACTTCCAAGTGCATCGTCAACACGTTGGAACTTCAACAGTCGCGCAGTCAACACAGTCTATGAGCACAAGAATGATCTGGTGAAGTGTTTTGAGAAAATCCGGAACAGTGAAGCATTTGATGGCCATACGAAGAGAGAGGCTGGAGGCTATGTGAGAGTGCTGGAAGATGAAGCTTTCTGTTTTTTCCTAGCCTTGTTCCATAAGATCATGCCACATGTAGACATGCTGTATAATCAGCTCCAGAAGAGAAACATTATGCTGTCTACATCGCAGGAATCACCCAGGCATTCATTAACCGCATGCAGGCTATCAGGTATGTTAAATGCATTATTATGTAGCCTAGCCTAATTGTTAATTTTCTGCATAAATTATATGTAGCCTTAAATGCTTATGTCATCTGATTCAAATAATTAATTTATCTGTGAAGTTTAGATTAAATATAATTGCCAGTAATTACAACAACAACCTTGGGTTTGGTTGATATATCCCTAACCAGTTTTCACAACTGACTCATAAAACTTATGTATTGGTTCCTAATCTGACTGAGGATGAGGAGTACAGGGGACCTGTTCAGGAGCTACCCACAAAAAAACGGAGAACATTGGGAGAAGACACACAGCACCATTTGGCACTGGAGGTAAGCACTTGCTTACACACACACACAGGAACAGAGACACAGAGAGGAACAGAGACACACAAAGGAACAGAGACATTATAAAATAAAATCTAATGAAGATGCTCGCCACTTGATATAGTAGTCCAGACTCAAATGTATATTGTCATTTGACGATATCTATGAATAAGTACAGTTAATCATTTTGGTTTATTACACAATATAGGCTAGCTATTCAGAACATTGATTGTAGTGAGACATGTGAAGACCTGTGTATATGTATATTATCGCATAGGTATGTGACACCATCATGAGCCATTCCAAGGAGAGGTTTTCTTTCACCAAGCACCTCATCAGCGCCACACTCTTGCAAGGAGACTTGTTCCAACAGCACAGCAGAAAGTTCCCAGATTCAGCACTGGAAACCACAGTGGAAGCCTATCCCTCATTAGACAAGGCCAGACTTAAAACAGAACTGTCCCTGATCTACGAGAATGAGGAGTTCCGGAGTTGCAAAGGTGCACTGGCTCTCTATCAGGTTTTGATGGAAAACAACCTTGGAGAAACATTCACTGAAACTGTAAGTCTTCTCAACATCATCATCACAACACCAATGACAACATCAGAGTCTGAGAGGTGCTTCTCTACCTCAAAGAGGATGAAAATGACAAAAGACATTCCTGATTTCAACACCAGGGTTATTGAAAAATTTGCCTCTCAAAAACAAAGACGAGCGAAATTCTTGCATCAATAAAACCTGGAGAGAGAGAGAGGAACAGACACAGAGAGGAACAGAGACACACAGAGGAACAGACACAGAGAGGAACAGAGAGGAACAGAGAGGAACAGAGACAGAGGAACAGAGAGGAACAGAGACAGAGAGGAACAGAGACAGAGAGAGGAACAGAGACACAGAGAGGAACACAGAGGAACAGAGACAGAGAGGAACAGAGACAGAGAGAGGAATACAGACAGAGAGAGGAACACAGAGGAACAGAGACAGAGAGAGGAACAGAGACACAGAGAGGAACACAGAGGAACAGAGACACAGAGAGGAACAGAGACAGAGAGAGGAACAGAGACACAGGGATGAACACAGAGGAACAGAGACACAGAGAGGAACAGAGACACAGAGAGGAACAGAGACACAGAGAGGAACAGAGACAGAGAGAGGAACAGAGAGGAACACAGAGGAGCAGAGACACAGAGAGGAGCAGAGACACAGAGAGGAGCAGAGACACAGAAAGGAACAGAGACACAGAGTGTCTTTTAAGTTTATTTTCAATGGGCAATGGGCAATATGTAATAATATTATTGTATTATGTAATTGTAATATAGTTGTGGAGAATGCTTTGTTTCTTCTCTCAAGCTGTGACATGCAATGACAAATGTATGGCACTGATGCTGTTTTCTCAAAGCAAATGTTGCATTGTTTTCTTGATTAGAGATGGTGTTAAAATCATTTGTTTATGTTTAATTTTTGAAAATAACTTGGTTCTAAATTCTTTGTATATGTTACATTTTAATAGGAAAAGTTCTGTTTCATTCTCTCTTCTCAACTCACACTCACCTTAGACACTCACTCACTCATTCACTCACTTACTGTTGATTTGTATAGATTCAGCTGAAATCATACCCTTCTTGTGAATTTATCCCTTGATTGTATTGTATAGTATTTGATAGCATAAAGTCTAATAGAGCTGTAAAGTGTTACTTTTTCTGTGAAACTGGAAACTGAAATTAAATTATTATTGTGGAACTGTAGTCATTTTCCATTTTCATTTGAATGCTTATGCTAGATTAGGCAGGGAAATCTGTTGGCACACCAGCCCCACCAAGATTTTTTTTCACCAGCCGCCACTGATGCACATGGCGATATATCGAGGCCGGCAAAATTATCGAGTTCATTTTAATTTATCGTGTGATTTATTGATTTATTGATTATCGGCCCAGGCTTAGTGCAGTGGCACAGGATGGTCGCACGAGCAAGTAAAAAAATGTTTATTCATAAATATAAGGGCATATTGTGATGTGCAGATGACACAAATGAGCCATAATAGTGCAAATTGTATGACTAGAGCGACAAGAGAAAAAAAACTGCAATATTTATATTGTAAAGTCAGACAGCAGTGGGAATGAAGGCCCTACAGAAGTTATCCTTCTTGCACTGAGGATGGAGCAGTCTACTGCTGAAAGAGCCCCAATGGAGTCATGTAGGGGGTGAGAGGTGTTGTCCATGATGGAATTCAGCTTTACTGGCATCCTCCTCTCACCCACCTCCTCACTGGAATCCAGAGGGCAGTCCAAGACCAAGCTGGCTCCCCTAACCAGTTAATTTAGTCTTTTCTGTCCCTCTTGAACAAAGTAACCACGAGCAACCTCTAATCTTGTCAAAAGGCAAAACCTCATCCCACAAAGCAAATAGGGATGAATCAGGCCATTGGGGCAGCGTCCTAGTGGAGTAAACATCATTTATTAAGTCGCTCTTATCCTAATCAGCAGCTCTACAAGAACCCAGGTCTTCTCTCCACTCATCTAGATTGTTCAGTCACCTCAGTGCTACACACTCTCAGCGAATCTACATGTCTTCTCTTGATATACAATATGTCTACTCAGATGCTCTACAATAATTACTCAATGCATTTACCTTTCATCATGAAACAAACTATTTACTCTAACCAATGCTGTAATTACTTTTATTTTTCTGTTGTTATCCATTAAACGTGGCATCTATTGCACTTCTGTCTATCCTGGTAGAGGGATCCCTCACATGTGGCTCTCTGTGAGGGTTCTACATTATTTTCCCCTGTTAAAAAATGTTTTCTTCTTGTTTGATTGATTGATTGACCCTTGTCGCACATAGCTGTGGACTTTCTAACTGTTCTGCCAACTTCACATGGTAACACCACCATATTAACCATAGTTAACCAGTTTTCCAAGGAAAGCTGTCCATTTTTTCCCTCTCCCTAAGTTGCCCTCAGCCACAGAGACTGTGGGTCTGCTAACCCTCCATGTTTTTCAGCTGCATGGAATCCCATCGGACATTGTATCTATATATGTCCACAGTTTCATCACCAAGTATGGAAGACTTTTTGTCAGGCCCTGGGGGCTACAGCTAGGCTCTCTTCTGGATGTCACCCACATACCAATGGCCAGACGGAGCAGGCAAACCAGGACCTCGAGACAGCTCTTCGTTGCGTCTCTTTTGCGTCATTTTTGTATGCTTTCAGTGAACCCATCTAATGCTATTTTTCTTATGTGCCTCAGGATGCTAGAGCCAACCTGCCTGCCTTTTCTCCAGCTTACAGGATCATCTGCTCAGTCTCCAGTCACCAGCTTGTTACCTGCCTGCCTCAGTGCTTCACCATTTTTTCACTCAAAAACCCACAGCTACACTCTTCGATAAAAAACACAAATCAGCAAGAGGAAAAGTTATTTGGACGGTCTAGATGAGCCCAGGCCATGTCTCTTTTATTTGCTACCCAAGATCTATAAGCCTCCTGAGACGTGGACCGTCCCCTCTGTTCTGCTCAGCTGACCTAAATTTACAGACTGCAACTCAGAATACATAGATCATTTTCATTAACCTACCCAGTTATTTCAAGAATAGATACGCATTTGTAAATACAATAAATAACATACAGGTACCCAGCCACACTCCTTTTTGCCATAGATATCGACTCCTTATATAGCATATCAAAACACCACTTGCAGCCTCACAGCACACTTTCAAAAAATACCCAACCCATCCAGACTAGACAGAACAAATGAATGGTTGGTATTTATATAGCGCTTTTTCTAGTCTTGATGAACACTCAAAGTGCTGTCATCACTATAAACATTATCTCCAGTTTTTTGCAAACTAACACTAAAACCACTCATCTACTTCAGGTACCTGGACGACATCTTTGGCCTATGGGACAGGATGGAAGGGGTGTTCCTCTCATTCATATACACACTCACCCACCACCTCAAAATATAATTGAAACCTAAACAACAACACACAGTGGAATTCCTGGACACACAGGTCTTTTTCTGCAGTTTTTTACTTAACCTAAACCAATCCTAATTCTAACCCTAAAGCCAAGTCTTAACCCTGAAACAGCCCATTAGAAGTGGGTCAAAAATGTCCTCAATTTCCCAAAATGTCTCACCATGATCATAGGCTCAAAATGGTCCTCACACAGATATTTGTACAAATCTGCACAAAAGCAGACAAATCTGTATGTAGTGAGTTTTCAGTTAGTTGGGAATTTTACCAAAATCAACACTGCTAAACCCTTTAACTTTGCTAACTACTGATATGGTGATTTCCGTTACTGTTAATTATTTATCAAAGTTACATATTCATAGTTTTTATGAGACTGAAGGGTGGTGCCTCGATGTAACTTTACTACCAATTCAAGTTATTATTTTAAATTTGATATTGCATGTTTTCTGTGAACATATGGATGCCCAATGGCACAACAATAGTATAGTATAGTGTTTTGTGGTATAATTTGTGTTGTGTATTCATTTAGTATAGTATAGTAAATGTGTGTGTAGTGTATACGGAGTGTGTGCACCTTGCGTATCAATCGCTTTTCTCTTCATACAGAACTGTTCGCTCCAGGCTCCCTGCTGGGTGGTTCTGGGTCTTGAGGGGATATAAGCCGCTATCATGAAGCAGTAACTCTGTCCTGCATCCAGCTCTGATAGCACCGCCATACTCGAGTCAGATATGAAGTCTCTCTATCAGGAAAGAATGGAAACTATCACTCACATCTCATTTACATTCAGTTAGCTTAGAATTTCAGCACTTTTTTCAATCTAAGTATAAAGTATATATGTGAGAACACATATGTACATGAATTTCAAATACATTCCTGAAAGTAATTTGAGCAGCAGCTGGTTAGCTTAGTTTATAATAAAAGCTCTGCCCAAAGTCAACGCCATCCACCTACCAGCACCTCTGCACCTTATTGATTTTTAAGTGTAAAAACAACATTTCACCTACTGAAGTGGGATTGTTTCTTGGCTAGGAGGCCTCCAGCACATAATATTATATCCATCTATATTATATATAAAGAGAGATATGTGGGCATAATCTCAATACTTTACCTTGCGTGTGCTTCCAGACTTGTAGTAGCTGACCTTATACTTGAGGTCATTTTTGAAAATATCTCTGATGGTAAGCTGCTTCCCATTCTCATGGATACTGGTCAGAATATCTGTGATGTTGACAGTTACTGTCCTCTCATCGACAGCCTCCACAGTGAATTTCACACTACTGATATTACCTGAGGAGAGGGGAAATAAGCAATGATGATCAGGCTACTGTAGAGCATATTCAGATTGGTTGAAAGTGTCTGTGGTTTTGTGTTTATAAAGGATCACAGTATTCTCTTTGTTGAAATGAGCTCCATACCAAGTAGCTGCAGCAGTAACTTACCGCTCACATATTGATCAATCGTGTCAACAGTCTTGTCATGTTATTTACATATTGAAATTAAGGTCTGAGCACTGACCAATGTTTTGTAAATTATTATTAGGGCCCAAGCACAGTGAGAGGTTCCCTGAATTAGATGCATTTCATAGGGAATAAACACAATATTTTGCACACATGTAGCTTGATGAATATTTGAATATTTTATGGTTAGTGGTTATATGACTGATGTGTGGCAGAAGATTAAGAAAATTAAGATGGATCTTATCAAGTTTAGCGTTTGCCTGTTTAATGTCATGTTTTTGTACCCTTACCTTAATCAGTAGTAGAAGAGTTAAAAGAGGGATTTCTGATATTGTTACTTCTCTGCAGCTCAGGACTATCTTAGTTTTGTTCTCCCCTTTAACTCTCTTCATTTACAGCACATTACTCCAAATACTTATTATTTGGAGATGTGGAATCCATATCCAACACTTGATGATCCATTCTGAGTACAGAATCCAAAGATCATAAAGGTTCTGAATAGTGTTGCTCAGTGTTAACAACAGTGGCATGTGTATCACCCACTGGTGTACACAAATGTGCAAGTGTGCTTTAATGCAGCTTTATTTAAATATTGGTACTGGAACTTGTTTGGTACAAATGGAAAATATATTCTCATTTATGCAAATTGAAGCACATATTTGCTTGTGTTGTGAAAATATTTGGTATTTTCATTATTAGTTGAATTTATTCTAGTCATTTTATTCTAGTCTACATAATGTGAAGTATTCTTAAATATCAAAAATAATTTATAAATGCCTCTGATGAAGAATCATCAATTCTGAGTTTTACAAAGATTAATACAGCTGGTGGAATATTCTTGTATGTTGCACAGAGCTTGCTTTTATCTCTCTAGGTCAAAGGGAAGACATGTGCACTGTGAGTAATTTCCGAATATCTCCAGAATGTTCCAGTTACTGAAAATTACTCAATAAAGTGTCTCAATATTTAGTGTCTCAGTGTTTGCTCATCAATTGACTCATCTAGATGTCACACACATTTAACATTCATTTTACAACTGAAATGAGTCAAAAATGAAACCATGGTAAAACAGCTCATCCCAACACGTGTGCACCTATTACTGCAGGGAGGACCCTCTGACTGTCTTCATCTGTTACTGATAAAAATATACAATACTGCTATACCTACATTACTGTGTTGCCCCTATGGGGTTTCTAAATCACCAACAAAACTCAAAGAATTGACACATTGAGTGTGTGTGTGTGTGTGTGTGTGTGTGTGTGTGTGTGTGTGTGTGTGTGTGTGTGTGTGTGTGTGTGTGTGTGTGTACATGTAATACCTACTTTCCCTATAAGGGTTGAAGGTTGGGGAAGTAGTTTGAGGGAACACATCTGGGTCAGCATCATAGTCCATGGTTTCAGGTACGGTTAGGATTTTAGCTGTATAAGTCCTGCCAGGAATAAACACACACACACACACACACACACACACATATATATATATATATACACAGTATATATACAGACGTATTCATTGTTACTGCTGGAGCCTGCCTTTATCAGAATGGATGAAATAACCTTTACACACAAGGGACTGATAGAACATGAGCTTATGTCAACACAAGATCTCTTATTGCTGCTACACCCCATTTCAAGACTTCAACTGGCTTCTATTGTGAAGCAGTCACAGAAACACCATATTTGCTCCTGACGGTATGGCTGACATTACCAAATGTGTCAATGGTAATTGGTAGTTGAGTTGTGAAGTCGCTTAAGTATAAGAAATAGGGGTAAGCAGGCTTGAGTAGCTTAGATAGAGCGCAAAATACGAGCTTTGCCAAATGAATGCATAGGAGATGTTTAAGTTGATGTACTGGAGTAAAACAGGGCTTGACTTTGTGACCTGCCTGAACCAATGCTATGTTTAATTTCAGTCAGGACCACTTTCATCAAAATGTATTTTATTTCAATAATTACAATAAGGCATATTTGGATGTATGGTTCTGTTCTAACCCTAACCCCTGGAAAGCCTTAATGTGGGAAAGCACAATATAGTAGGCAGGAAGAGTAGGCATGCTAAAGCAGCTTAAATAGAGTGTATAATATGTGCTTTGCCAATTAAATGCAAAGGAGGGGCTCAGCTGAGCCATTAACTGATGTGGGCTGGCATAGAGATCTACTGCTGTCAGGTGATATAGTGGAGGCTGAGCTTGACTTTGTGGCCTCCCTGAACAAATGTTATGCTCAATTAAACAAGTGAGAATTGATTAATAAGAATAACGTTTGACCCAGTTTTCAGTTCGAAATTTCACACCAAAAATGACTAATGCCTAGGCCATACTTGATGCTCTTCTCGAGTCAGGATCTCACCTAAGTAAAAACAGTGTTTCTCTTGACTGAATCCAAAACTCTATAAAGGGTTTTATTGTGAGATACTTGCTGGACTGAAAGATGTATGGCCTCATACTATCGAGAAAATACAGTAGTCATACCAGATAACCTCACATAGCAGCTCTGCAGCAGGAACACTCCCCGTATGAACAAAAGATTTGTGCAAGAGGCACCAGATCAGCGACACAGACACTACATGCTAGACGGGGCCTCGGGGTAAGACAGAGTTTTATTAAGAACATTGTCAGAGTGTGACTGTTTCTCTCTCAGGCCAATTCAAACACATTCTGCAAACAGTGCATGTTTTATACCTGCAGGAGAGACTATTGTATTGCTCTACTTTCTGTTCCCCAGAAGAAAAATATATTTCAACTCCAGCGAGTTCAAAACTCAGCTGCTTGTTAGTTGACTCAGACAGAAAGCTAGAAGGCATTACACCAATGTTAAAGTCTATTCACAGACCCTTGTCTACTTATACTTACCTGGCAGGGGAGACACCATGATCAAGAAGGTGGTTCACCCAGGGCAAGGCCCAGCCATTGCACTTCAGTTGTGCTGATCCCTTCGAATTCCCCAGATTTGGGAATCTCGACTACATAATTTCTGGTAGTGGGGGACTGCGTCCATGCTCTCCCCTGATTTTTGGGAGGCAGTAGCACAGTCCATAGCGACTTGGCTTGTGAACCGGAGGGTGGCCGGTTCAAGTCCAGCATGGACGGAAGTTGGATGTGTCAAGTTCACCTCTTGGGCACTGCCCAGCAAGGCACCGAACCCCCCAATCGCTCCTCGGGCACCTTCATGGCTGCCCACTGTTCCGTGTGTGGTCAATGTGTGGATTGTGTTCCGTGTGTTCCGTGGTGCTCCGTTCACACGGATGGGTTAAATACAGAGGTCAAATTTCACCATGTTTGCATGTTGCATGCTGTGTGTGGGACCAAAAATAGGAATCTTAAACTTGATATTTTGATTGGTTTGTAAGACTTTTAATTGTCTTACCATTAATTATATTATTAACTTACTTAATAACCTGCTCTGAATTGTTTTCACTAAAATAACTTACTTTTTTATCTCTGGTTTTACTTACACCTGTATTAGTATTTTACGATTGTACAGTATCTTTATCCTTTTCACATCTCTTTTAGTATTTTATTATATCAGTTTTATCATTTTATTTCTCTCTACCTGCCTTTGGTGTTTCCTCATTTTAAATTTGAGATATAGTGTTTTCTCACACATAAACAATGCAGCAGGAGATTCTCCCCTCAGATGCATTCACAACAGCAACAAATCCTCTGGACAATTCGGGTGGGCGGTGGAGCAGTAGGCAGAGGTAAGACTTATTGTAAACATTTTGCTGCAGAGATTCATTTTTGCCTCTAATGGTAATGTGAGTGTGGAGGTGAAGGGGCGGAGAGAGCACCTTCACCTGCACCACAGAGGATCAATCAGCACAGGTGAGAGCTGTTAGCTGATTGATCCTCAGACTTTAAAAGGAGGCAGCAGAGCTGCCTCGGGAGAAGGCTCCGAGAACACTCGGGAGAACGCACTAGACTCGGGAGAAGGACACTCGAGAGACACGGGGGAAGAGACTGAAGCTGAAGGTCCAGCAAATAGGGCTGGACCATTTAAGTTCCACGATTTGTAAGTTTCAGTTGATATTAATAAAAAGATGTTTCTGAACCCGCAATGGTTGAACTGGTCTGTCTCTGGCTGTCGTGAGGGGAACCCCGTGGCGTGGTCGAACGCCACAGTGAGAAATGTCATCGACCAACCCCCCCACTCACTCACAGTGAATCCTGAGGATCTCCTGTGCATATTTTATATTAGGGGGTCAGCCAGAGAAAGACCACGGGAACTCAGACATTTGCTTTCACACATACTGTACACCTTCGGAAGATCTCTGGAGTTTAGTGCATGTCTGACAGCAGCAAAGTTACAATAAATCAAAAGTCAGGGCATCATTATCATGCTGGTTAGAGAGAAACATAATCAAAAAAATTAAAATATAAAAATTAGTAATATTATACAAGGCCCAACATATTCCTTGTTCCTACCTGTGAGGAGGTAGGAGGTTCATTGTCAAATCACATTCAATCTCTGATACTTCGGTGCAGTCACGACAATCCTTCCACTCAGTGTCACTCTCCCTGAAAGTTACATGACAAAATTGTATACTTTTTGTTATTCAATCTTTCTTTGATAAATGTTTGTTATCATTAAACTTTTTTCATGGCCACAAGGGATGAGCAGAATTTTCATTTTGTATTTCACATAATCCACTCCGTACAAGGCAAACAAAAAACAAGGGAGGAATCTTTAACCTGACTAGACCTTCATTGGTCTGCATTTCAAAACCATTTTTTTGTTACTGAAATGCTGTGCTTGAAACAACATTTTTATCTTTTTTATTGAGATTATCTGTCCACACAGTTGCATATCCCATATGTAATGGAACTGAAGACCTTGGTCAGTTGGTGTGGATATCTCTTTAAGACACACCACTTGTAGTATAAATTCTGGTCATTATACCAGGTCATTATACCATGTCATATATGAATGTCACTATGTACCTTTAAATCTGCACTACAAACAAAGATATGATTGAAACATGATTTGCTAATGATTACAATAAGTTTAAGAAAGAAATTACGAATCAAACCATATACTCTGTGTGTGACAAACAGTATGAGGTGTATGTATAACTTGTGTGAAGAAATATTAATATTTTTAAAAAAGGCAGTCTGACAAAATTGAAACATAATGATGTCAAAAGTAAGCACAATATTTTTTAAAAAAATAGTAAGCTAATTAAACAAAAGCTAATGGTGTCAAGAATAATCAAAGCTGTTTAAAAGTAAAAGAGACATGCCGGGGCATGTCTGAGGAAAACAGAAAACTTCCAGTGTAAAATCCCAACATGTCCAGTGGAAATTTCCAGGGCTAACCAAATTGACCAATGACCTGCTGACAGGTGTGGCCACGAAATAATGATAAACCAATGAAATGCCAACAGGTGTGGCCTCTAAAGGGTTTATAAGAAAGCACCACACTGGGTTCCGCCTGGGACATAATTCACACTTGGTCTTACACACACTATCATAACCTTGCATATACACCACTATACTCATACACACACACTTTTATACTCCTTTTACATGTATGTATGAGAGTGTATAGTTGTGTATGTGGGAGAGTATAGTAGTGTGTGTGAAAGAGTATAGCAGTGTTTGTGAGAGAGTATAGTTGTTTATGCAAGACAGTATAGTAGTGTGTGCGAGAGAGTATAGTAGTGTATGCGAGAGAGTATGCAAGAGAGTATAGTAGTGTGTGTGAGAGAGTTTGAATGAAACGGAAGTGAGTTTGATTTCTCAGTTCCTGATTGGCTGACAGAAGAAGTGGTTCTTGGCGCTCCAAAGCTCAGCTGTCTGTGGTAGCACAAATCGATAATGGACAGAGAGAGGTTAACCGAAGCATTGGGACTGCTGAACAACATTTTAGGAAATAATCAATCGAATCAAGTCCAACAGAGCATTGCAAGTGAGATGCAGACATTATTCAGGGGTGGAAGAACTGCAAATCCAAATAAGAAGAAAACCTGACATCTTTTTGTTCCCTGACATCTTCTTGTCCAACAAGGTTGTTTCTGCTGCTTGATTTAAATGTTCCTTGTTACTCTGAGTTGGTGCTAGCTTTACTTTCAAAGCAGCTAGCCCACTAGACAATGATAATTCAAAATGACCCCTTTAGCCAATGAGGAAGTGAGAATTTAAACTGTCTTCCTGTTTGATCAAACCAACTTCCATACACTTCCATACACTACTATACTCTCTCACATACACTATTATACTCTCTCACACACACTACTATACTGTCTCGCATAAACAACTATACTCTCTCACACACACTACTATACTCTCTCACATACACAACTATGTGCAAGGTTATGATAGTGTGTGTAAGACCAAGTATGAATTATGTCCCAGGCGGCCCCTCATACTTATCCAGCTTCTTGCAGTCTTTAGTTTTGAAATCAGCTCCTCCTCAAAGTTTTCTGAAATATCATTCATTCAGTCAATGACTGTTCTCACCATGTCTACTGCAGCAGCCAGGACAGTTCTTCTAGGCTCTCCTTCTGACCCCTTAGCACCTCCCTCATGTACCATCATGAACAGGTTAAATGTGAACAGCTGCAGGGAGTGATTCACTTCCCTTATGATGCCTTCCCTCACAGCTACCTTTGGCTTCAGTCCTTTCTTTTGCTGGGCCTTCTTTCATGAGAAAAGCATCCAGTTCTTGTGTTTGGCTGCTGAATCATGGATCTTTAAGGTAGAAAGTGTGACTTTGGTAATAAAAGACTGGAATAAAATTCAGCAAATTTATTTAGCGATCCCCAAAAATCTTCCGTGACACATTTGGGGGTCCCAACTCTCTGGGAATTAATGGTTGAGAGCACTCTGGTGGCAGGGACATCTCAATTGAACACCTATCCTCTCAAGGGGTATCTTGCACCCGGTACACTCCCATACATATGGGCCCAATCACATTTCACCCCTTCTCCCTACCCCTTGTTTTCAAGGGTTATCTTGCCCCTTCAAATGGAGTCACCAGCGGTAGTGGTTGAAATCTTCTCCTACGTATTGGGACAGCCTTTCAAGAAGCTATTACATCATCAGCGATATGAAATTATGTGAAAATATGGGATTAAATGGGGAAAAAAAGATCACCATCATGCTAACCCTGGCGTTAAATCCATATTAATGGCGAAGTGCTACATTTGTGGGTCTCTCTCCCAGCTTAGTCAAAAAAAATTCAAGTGCTCACAGACTTTCATTCCTTGCGCTATGTGGATTCCTCAAACAACCATGGGGATCCTTTCTGGACTCTCCCAGGTAAATCAATTGAGTAATGGACCTACTTTCCTTAAACAATCAAATGACAGTTGGCTCGTAAGGCCTAAAAACACACCCCAGCCAGACCCCTTACACTCAGAGGTACTACTTTCTGCAGTCTGGCAAATACTAAAACATAGCCACAGCATCTCAGTATCACTCAGTATTCCTGTGCAAGCTACTAACAATATTCTCAAAATACAAACGATTTTTAGTTCACCAGAACCCACCTACAGGGATGCTGAAATCACCCTGCTAAAACAGTCTCAAGCAGAAAGCTTCCTGATTAGAGCCCCCTTCTCTCAACAGTAAGCTCAGATCACTTGCCCCTGAACTAGATGAACTTGCAGGCTGTGTGAGAATTGGTGGATGGCCTTTAGTGTTAGATCCTTCACATCCACCCATTAAACTGCTCATTAAAGACTTGAGCAAACTCTCAATTCTGGGTTGGAATGTGTTTTCTCTGAGATCCAGAGACATTACTAGTTTCTTTGTGGGAGGCAAGCAGTAAAACACCAGCAATCATCCTGTCCTGCCTGCGATTGGTGGTGAGCAAAGCTTAAAATCCCCATCATAGCGGGCTTTCCACCTGTCTGTCTTCAGCTACTAAGCCCTCTATTCCACTCTACGGGTATAGACTGATTCGGCCCCCTCATAGACAAAATTGGGAGGCATTCAGAGAAACACTGGGGGTTAATATTCAAATGTGTTACAACCCAGGTGGGGCATCTAGAACTTATTAACTCTTTGGTTTCTGATGCATCCTCTCTTGCTCTTAGGATGTTTATTTCCCACCAAGGAAATCCTATGGAGTTACATTAAGACAAGGGGACCAATTTTCATGGTGCGAAGAGAGCTTAAGACTCTTATGACACGGCATTATCAATATAGTGCAACAATGTATTACTATTACATACAAAAAAGATTCAAAAGAAAATAGCAGTTCATCCCTACAGTTTCTCTGCTATGTACAACTAAAGCAACGAACTACTACAAACTATTCACAAATGCAATTTCAAAGTACAAGGAGATTTACAATAAAATGGGTTGGAGAATGGGGACAGAACTGGGATGCTGCTGCCAAGTTTCTGTCACTAGAGAGCTGGAGAAATTTAAATGGCAGGATGTTGAGGATCAGGATGAGCCGACCACCGGCCACACTTCTCCAAGTCGACCTAAATGCGGACCCAAAGATCCTCACAGCCAACAAGTGCTCACTCGCACACACAAAACACACTCACACAAAACACAGGACTAGAGAAACTATATACACCATAACTTACGCTCCAGAGTCCATGGGGTGGCACCACTGGTTTCAAAGCCAAATGATAGCAGATGAGATTTGGTCAAAGTAAATTTGTGACTTCTTTCCCAGTTTAGAGTAAGTATGTAAGGAGCCAATGGATAAAACAACAGATCACCTCAAAGAAAACCAAATGGTACTGGTTATGGATCCTCAACTTGCCCAATCGGGCCCAGTGGCCTATTGGGAAGATTACAAAGACTTATCTTGGTCCGGATGGATGACATCTTTAAATTTAGGAAATGACCTACACCAGACCATTTGCTCATCTCATCCCATCCTGTGGGGGTGTCTGAATTCTCTTGAGCCGTCTAAATGGCATCTCCTGGTGGACACAAACAGTATTCTCACACCAAGACAGCAAACTCTGCACAGTTGCATTTCAGCAATATATAAGGCCTTCATACACCTATGTAGACCATTTGACCCACTGCCATCAAAACTCCCTGCCATGCATTGATACAATTTAAGAATGTTATGTTTATCATTATACATGTGCAATATATTTGATTAATGTGCAAATTTGAGTTACTTATGAGGCTTCATTTTATTTTAGTATTTAATGTTGTTTAGGTGAATGGTGTTTGTTCATTATTATGAATTATGATTGTTCGGTGCTGCAGAAACCATGGCTCCGAAAAATACATTTCAAACTGCAATTCCGATGTCATCATCCCGTAGGCAGTTAGCCCTAACCTGAACCTAACCTTAATAAAGTTTTAATATTAATATTGAGTGCAGAGATTACTTCTCCAGAACAAGGCCATATTAAAGCAACTGCAATCAATGTTGACCAGTTAAGTAATTTAAACCTAAGCCTTTTAAACCTGTAAATATGCAATGGGGAGACGAGTCTTAAAGAGATATCCAGGTCAACTGTCGGAGTGGATCAGTCCCAGTACAGGAAATGTCTTTTCACTCAAAGATCAAGGGTTACACTGTAACCAAACAATAAAGAATAAACAGAAAAGAGTTTGCCTTCAGAAATGTTCTAATGGAGCATGTGAAATGTTCTCATTCTAATAGCTAGATGCATGAGCTACAGACTTTAGATAAGTTATCATTGGTAAATTCAACAAAGAACACTGCGCTGTTTTCAATCTGTACTTTAAAAACAGTTATTATTCAATAATTACAATATTCATTTTCCAGATTTTGTGTGTGTGTTCCTGCAATTGGAATGCAATTCTCAGGAAGCAGAGAGAACCAAGCAGTTGTCTTAGAAAGTGGAAAAAAAAGAATTATGTTGTCATTTCTGTTTTCTGTATTTTATTTAATAACTGAAACCTTTTTAAAGATTTTGCTCATCCCTTATTGACCATAAAAATGGAAAACATTCTGAGAGAAAAAGGTTGAATGACCAAAACATACATAGTTAGGGTGCTGAAGTAAGAATACAACAAAACAGGCCATTATTTGTTTTTTCAATGTAGATAAACATCAAGTGGAACAAAGTGGTCAAATTGTTTCATCGTTAGGGGGACATAATTTCCCAGAAATAAAATTAAACCGTCAAAACAAAAGTTAAAAAAAGTGAAATGTCCACAATATAATGCCACTGAACAAAAATGTAATAGGAAGCTTATTTCTGAGTTAAAGGTTCAGTGTGTAAAATGTAGGGATATCTAGTGGTGAAGTTTTATGTTGCATCCCCCCCCCCGCCCAACTATTCCTAGAAATTAGGTAATAACACACTTTAAAACATCCCTAGGATTGTTTTATATTCAATTTCTGCCACTAGATCCCTTTCCCCTGTCTTACACACTGAACCTTTTCATTTGAAAATGCTGTTTTATAATGAAAACATATTAATGATATAGCATAAGCAGACTAAGGACTACCATAGCCACTTCTTTAGCAAAGAGCCAAAGAAATACTCAAGGCTGTGACTCAAGGGAACACCCTGCAGTGTGCCTCGTGTAGCCATGCATATTCTGCTGATAACATTAATTGTATATATTCTTTACATTTTTACTGTAGTAAATTATAAATGGTTGACTCTCCCTCACACATACTCAAATACTGATAGCAGCAAGCTACCAAGCAAGATATAGTGTCTTTAAAGCAACTATAATCTATGTTTTTTCCTTGAAAACGTAAAAGTAAACATTAATGCAAGGAAAATGTAACCAATTTAAATACTTCAGAGCTGTGTATTATTCTATAAAGATAGACTTCAGTGTTTCATATTTAGTTTTCTCAAATGTATGAAAAACTCAAGTAAAGCATTACCCTTAACCTTTGTCTAAGATTCTGGTCAAATTTGAAGCTCTGAAATGTACCAAATGGTCTGTGTGTGTGTGTGTTTGTACTTACCCAGTGTATTGGACATTGTACAGGTTTTTGTGGTGAGATTCTTTAGCAGTCCACATCAGGACAGTTTTAAAGTCCAGAGACAACCAGTGAACATTCTCAACTTTAGACCCAAAGTTCTGCTCTGTGAATGAAATATTTACATTACAGCACATTACTTTCAACTCTTCAACTACGAGGCAATACTCCTACCTGGTTTAGATTTTTCAGTGAGTGAGTGTAATGTCAACAAACTTGGTACATCTGTTGGAGAAAAACTTTGACACCCACTACCCACCCTCTTCTTCCTCATAAACAGACCAAACGTAAAGTCAACTGTGAGCCAAAATAGTGAGGCTATTACAATAAAGTGTACCTGTATCTGTGTATGTGTCTGCCATCTGTGATGCACTTAAGTCTGATTTTCCATATATAATATTGAAATGCTGGGTTGGCAATGACCCAAGGTGATAGGTATAAAATGTGATGCATTCAACTCCATTAAGATCCCTACTTTATAAACTTTATTAATGTATAACCTATTATTTGAGCATAATTCACATTTCCAATACAAACCTACATTGAACATGGCATTTTTAGCATGAGTTTTTGTTTTTCATAAACAATGCAACTGTGTATACATATCCAAACAACACCAAACATGAAAATTATGTTTTCAGGCATCTTCCATGAACGATAGTTGTCCTCTGTCCATTCTCTATCAACGGGGCTCAGTTGTGAGATCATTAGTGAGGTCTGAGGACATTCCATTCACCTCTAATATATTTTAGGTGAAGGCAGATATCTCACATGTAAGTATTTCATAATGAAAAAGGCTCACAGCATAGTTGTGTATCACCTGACACAGGCCTACCTCTGTCTGAAAAGATATAACATAATCATCAATCAACATGCTCTATCTATCTTATCTATCTTTCCATCTCTTCATCTATCTATCACATAGTTTTACCTGCAGTGTTGACGATCCAAGCTGAAAGACAAACTCCCAGAAAAAGGATAGTTTTCAGAGATGCCATGTCAGTACAACCCAAATCTGTTCTCCTTCAGTCCTTGATTGTGCTCAAACAATCTCACCCCAGGACAAGCAGCTGTAGATCAAATATTCCACAAGCATGAGGCGGCTCAGAGTACATGTGTTTTTTGTTAAGAGTGTGGGAGCAGCAGATGGGGGAACGGGGGGACTGTTTAGGGAACCGCCTTGTTCTGCCTGCTGATCCTCCCACATGCCTATCGGATAATGGGGTGTTGAACAACAACAACACCAGTTTTAAGTCATTATGACTAATAGTGTGAATGTCCATTTGTGGACAACTACACCTCTTTAAGGGTTGGACAGTGTCACTCTGTGACAAGACGAATGCTCAAACCTACAGAAACATGAGTAATTACTTCTCAATAGTTAAACACACCCTGACAAGAACCAAGTGGTTGATTCCTCATTGGTGGGAGGGAGATACTCAGAAGTATGCTGCAGAAGTAGCTTTCTCATAACTGCAGCTCTTTTCAACCTGGTTTCTGGCAACTTTTATCATGAAGAAGTTCTGAAAAGCCTCTAGAAAGACATAGTTCGATCTGATGATCAAAGTCAGCTATTTAGCCAATCAAGAGCCATAGCAATATATCTTTTGTCAGGAATGTTTGCTATGGAATGTTTACCACCCATAGCAACTTTTTTCAGTGGTAATAATAATAATAATAATAATTCTTTAAAGCTTGCTTTGCTACATAATTTCATGAAGATTTAAATTAGTAGTGTTTTTTTGTGAAAATTACAATGAAGCCATTTGTGTTGTAGAAGCTATCAGTCTTTCCCTACATAAAGTTAATAGTAATCTATTTTTGAAGCTCATTATCATATCCATAAAAATATTAACTGGTCCAAAATGTTCAAGTTCAATAAATATATATAATGCAACTCCGTAAAAATAGTTGTTTTCAGGGAACACATTCTTCCTTCCCTCTGCTCTTCATCTATTATCCCATGGGGCAGGAGAGCATGGAACGATGCCAAGGAATGTGGGACTGAAGTAAATGAAATACCAAAGCATTGTGTATTTTGGATTCTTATGGGAAAAACTGATGCCTGTTCTTTCAATCTGTTTAAGTATCCAAGTCAACTAGAGCGCCTCAGTAAACATGTGGGATCTATTTAGACAAAATTTGCAGAGTTGAGCAAGCGACTGTGTGAGAACACTGCAGCGATGTGTCATCTGGGCAAAGCTCCCCGTAGCTGTTGAAGACTATCTGACTGTTTGCTCTGACTTTGCCTCCATACACATACATACTCAAACAAAGAAACACAGCACAGGTGGTATAAGACAGTATGTTTATATCACTCATAATCTGCCCTAAATGCCTACATGTTTGTATATGCAGTTTATCAAATATTCTAGAAGATACAAGGCTGATCACTTTTTAACAACGTAACATTAATAGGCTACAACAGTAAACAAGCAGTACACTGTACACGCTGTTCATATTAAACATGTTGGGAAGATTCAATGTCATTATTTTATTAGTGCAACTTCTTCATAAAGCGGGAATCATGAAATATTAGATACATGTTTATATTAAAGCATGCCATTTAGGAAATTATTATGTAGATGGAATAAATCTTGAATAAATTGAATGAGAGTTTGAATATATGAGTTAAAGTTTGAATATATGAGTGAAAGTTTGAATATATGGAATGAAAGTTTAAATAGATTGAATGAAAGTTTGAGACTTTGCTGGCCACATTTTTCTAGTTGTTCTTCCAGCCCTTTGTAGTTCTCGACCTCCTCATGTTCCTTTTCCTAATGTAACTGTCTGCTGGGATGGCCACATCTTTCACTACTGCCCTCTTCTGTTCTTTGTCCACACCACTATGCCCAGTTGGTTAGCCAGCAGCTGTTTGTTATTCTGGAATCTGAAGTCTCACAGGATCTTTTCTGTGTTGTTCTCAGCCACTTTCTGTGGTACATACACACAGATGTCCCTGTACTCCCAGCCATATTATGCTTCTCATTGTATGATGTCCCAGCCTGCATTTTAAACCCTGCTACTATGTGCTGGACTGTTTCAGGGGCATCTTTGCATAGCCCGCACCTTTGGTCTTGTCTAACATGGGAACCTGGCATCTTTGGATCTTGTGCTGAGGGCCTGTTCCTTTGCTGCCATGATTAGTGCCCCTGTGCTGACTGACAGACCAGCCTTTTCCAACCACTGGTAGGACTGGCAAAGGCTGGTCCTTCCATGATGATGATGGTTTCATTATTTTTGGGTTTCTGCTGTCTGACGTTTTAACAGTATTAACCCTTTCGCTGAGACTGCTTGTATCGCAGCTTTCCAGTAGTCCCATACACTCAGCCATGTGCATGTATGTCTTATTCCAGTCACCCAATTCTCATCAGTTCTCCAACACTGGACGCAACTGTTGATGGGGTAAGATTATCTCAAGGGACTTAACATAGTAAGGTCAAGACCATACAAAATTACAAGGAAACCCAAACATTGAGCAAGCACTTTGGTGACTGGGGAGAGAAAAATCTCACTAATTAATTAAAGAAACCTCTAGCAGAACCAGACTCATGGGCAGTCATCTGCTTGAGCGCTTGGGGGATCAGAGGAAAATGGGGAAGAGAGGAGAAGTGGGTGGAAAAGAGGGGAGTGAAGTTAGAGCGGGGATAAGAGAGGAAAGAGACCAGGAACATTGTGTAATTGTCATATTTAAGCTCTGTCAGACTGTTATAACGACAATAATAAGAGGGATATCTATAGATGTTTTTATAAATAATATCAGCACTGATTAATAATAATTGTCACATCTAGCCCCGGTGTTTAGGTGATGTTTTATTTATTTTTATTATGCAGTATTTGTCATCCTGTTTTACTTTGTATAATCACATTCTGTCTCATTATCATCCCTCCCTTAAGAGTATTTAGTCTCTGGGGTTCCTCTGTCCGTTGCCAGTTCACCTAGTGCTTTGGATACCTCTGCTTGTGTAACTTACCTACTGTGTACCAAACTTGTTGGACTGATTACATTTCTTTTATCTGATTTCCTGTGTGAGACGTCATGCACTTGAGTCCCTAGTTTGTGCCTCACTGATAATATTAAGAACTAGACTTGAAACTAGACAGGCCACCAAGGCCAATATACTATCATTTTGAGTGGGGGGAAAAATTACATTATATTAGGAATTATGTCTTAATGAACTCCTATGAACATGGAGACCTCTCTTGATTTTCCCACCCTAACAAAATTTTCGAAATAAATTTGATTAAACAATTTCTATTTGAGATCTAACATCAATTTAGAATTTTATTCCCAATTTCGTTTTTTGTAAATTTTGTATTACTTAAAACTTGAAGGCCTTAGTTTTGTTTTGCTGTGCAACTATAATGTTGAAAAAAGAAAAAAAATGAATTATGTAAAAATGAATTACTATAACTCTTATTTTGGTCTTGTAAAATGGCAAATGGTCTGTATTTTATATATGCATTTAGAGTACAGTGCCTCCAGAACATTCCAATGTTGTGTTTTTAGTTTGAACCTACTATTTGAAAAATCTAATCCACAAATCTGAATTTTCTAATTATAAACTCTTCTTTTTAATTTTTGTAAATGAAGTCAAACTCAATTGACTGTTGAACTCAATTCAATACTAAAATACAAAAACAAAAAAGCTCTGAAAACACTGAATTTATGTACCCTCTATAATATTTTCACCGATTAAGTTCTGCTCATTGTGATTACCTGGCATTATTTATGTTTCATGTATTGTAATGTTATGCTTGATAATTGTTAATGTTGTTGTTAATAAAGCAACATTAACAACAACAAAAAGTATACATTCTAACAACAGCCGGTTTGCAGAAGTTCTCATTAAAGAAGACAGAGGCATGAAAGGCTGTGTGACCGAAAGTGGAGGAAGCAAGGAAGGCAGGACTGAAGACTGTGTTCTGAGGCTGCTATGCCTTCATTAATGGAAAGAGAGTCACACTGTAGAGATAGATGGTCCTACAAACAAGTGAGGTTTTGCCACCATTAAAAAAAGAATACAAAAAATAAAATAATAAAACCAATACTTTTGATTGTTTAACAGATCAAATATTAAATTTTCTCCTTTTGTGTTCTGCGTACCACATTTCAGTAAAAGATGTATCTCTTATTTCTGTTAATGCGAGTGGTCTAAAATAAGAAAATGCTTTTTTATTATGTAAAGTTATAATTTCTAATATTGTTTTTCAGCAAGAAAATCTTTTGAAAATTGAAGACGCTGTGTTTTGGTCAAAACAATGGGGAGAGGAAGTTTATTACAGTCATAACACTTTAGGATCAACAGGGGTCGCCATCCTACTGAAGAACTGTCAAGGGCGTTTTGTGTCCCATGTATCAGATATTCATGGTCATTGCTTGATTCTTATACTGACCCTTGATGATTTGAGATTCATATTAATCATATCTATGGATACAACGACAAACAGGAAAACAAAAAATATTGGAACAAATTACATGTACTGCCCTTGCAGCCCAAATCTTTAGCAAAGCTAGACAGCCAGATGACATCCAAATCTTCCAATAAACACACAAGGCTTGACTTTTCTTGTTATTTACTGGGTTTGATTTGTGTTGCAAAACTGAAACATTACAGAGAAAAGAAAAGAAGAACATAGTTAAGTTCATATAAAACAAGATCCCATTTGCATTACAGGTAAGTACTATACACATACTGTCACTACAAAATATAAATGTCCTTTTCTGTATAAAAACAGCCTAATGGTCAAAAACTGCAGTCACAATGGATTAGCAAAAAGAGCTAGCTGCTATGCTAATATTGTGCTAATTTCTAACAGAGCAATGCTGCTGACCAGCTCAATCAGAAAGTTATCATAAGATTGCTTATACACACTACTTACAGACATATAGTCTCCAAGGCAGAAGCGTAGCAGAAAACATTTCAGGAACACCATGAATTATTGCTGTTCATTCTCTGAGCTTAACTTGAAAAGGTACGGAGCTAACTGAAGGAACAGAGAAGATGCGCACTGGGATAGAGCGGAGAGAGCGATCACTCTGATGCTATTTCTGAAGACTAAAAAGAATAAAGAGTACTCAAACAGAAAACAGAACACTGACTTTTCTTTAAACTTAACACACTTTTTAACTAACTTATTGGTTTAATTTTACCACAATCAGTAATCAGCACATTACATTTAACTAAATATTTACTTACCTTTGCAACTTACAAACTGATGCATGGACATAAGTAAAGCCAGATATACTCAAATATTTATGGTTCAGCTCAAATCACATGTTTTAAACCTAAGAACAGAAGAACTTTGGATTTTTAATTCCCGAATGCTTAAAAAAAATGAGTACTGCCAAAAAGCTACATACTAGATGAAATTTTTACACAAACAATAATATAACAAGCTCTTAATACACAACATATTGTTTTCATATTTCATTTAAAGGTTAGATTGATATCTTATCAGAATAGCAGGACCAGAGACATTTTTTTCAATCACAACTGATGGTAATGGCGGATCTTGTATCTGATCGTAGTGGTGGACCATGATTAACGTGGCAGCTGATGGTGGATCATGATGGCGGCAGCGGATCATGATGATGGACTATAATGTTGGATCCTGATCGTTGTGGCTGCTGATTGTGGATTATGACTACAACAAGACTGCTTGATATGCAATATGTCTTCTCAGATATTCTACCATTACTGACAATAATTCCTCAATTAATTTACCTTCCACTATGCTACAAACTGTTTACTCTAACCAATGCTGTAATTACTCTTATTTTTTCTTACGTCTCCATTACACATGGCATCCATTGCACTTCTGTCCATCCTGGTAGAGGGATCCCTCACATGTGGCTCTCTATGAGGTTTCTACGTTATTTTTTAACCCTGTTAAAATGTTTTTGTTGGAAGTTTTTCCTTACTCTTGTTGAGGGTTAAGGGCAGAGGATGTCATACCATGTTAAACCCTTATGAGAAAAATTGTGATTTGTGAATATGGGCTATACAAATAAAATTTTATGGATTGGTTGATTGATTGACAACTTGGTTTTTTCCTCTTTCTTCTCCGGGTAATAATCTGAAGATCCCTTAGATTCATCTGGTGTCCCTGCCTGTAAGACTCTAAGTTAAATTAACTCCAGCTGCAGCTCCTACAACAGCAAAATATTACTTATACACTGCAATATTAATCATCAAATGTCATTGTCATGAGGTTACCCCATGCCCTGTAAGATATAAGGTGGCAAACACTTAATATACACCATTATTTGCAGCACATCAGTAGCATTAGCATGCCTGTATCATTAGGCAGCATGGTAGCTTGTTAAGCTAGTACTCACAAACCATTTAATCTTCCTAAACTGTACTGATACACAGAGTCCACAACCAATAGTCAGAAATAACCTCAACGACACACAGCTTTATTTCACAAACATTCATTGTTATTAAAGGTTTTGGGTACATATGTTTGTGATGTTATATCCACCCTCCCTCACCTTCATGCAGGGTCCTGGTTTCACTGGCAAACAGGAAGTGGGAGATTCCAACTCCATTTATGGAGAGGGGAATCTGGAGTGTACCACATAAAAGCCAGTCCAGAGGGGTGTTTTGAATGATATCACGGAAATGCTCTTTTAAATGCACATCTAATATAATAGTGTGGTATTTCTGTGACAGGCTAGGTCGGGTGAAATGCTGATGGGTATATATATATATTTTTCAATGTCGTATCTGATAGAGATTTGTTAATTGATGTTTGTCTCTATGGTTTGTCTGGTAGGAGGGGCTTCCACTATAAAGGCAGTGGGTAGATGCTCCTCAAGGGGTAGTTAAGCTTGGGCCTGGAGGACGTGTGGATGAGAGCCCATGAGAGAGTGGCTTAGTAACAAGTATTTGACTTCAGTTTGAAGAGTTTTGATTATTTGTTTAGTATCCTTTAAATTTTTTTTTCAACTATGTACATTCTCACATTGTACCTGCATGGGACTGGTAACTAAAATAAATTTATGCACCAGGTGAAGATCTCGCATCATGTCTCCTTCTTCCACCATGGGGCACAATATTATGTCATATAGAATAATCAGTCATAGGGACCAAATCAGAAGAAGAAGAATGCCTTTATTGTCATTGAACAGGGTGTACAATGAAATTATAGAAAAGGAAATTATAGATCAGTACCATATCCCCATACTCTGCGGGGAAAAAACCTTTAAAAAGCGTATTTTCTGCTAACATTTATGTTCTTCCTACTCAGGAAGGATTTTTCATACAGGACTTAACTTAATGAAATGTATCTTTACATTATATATAGTGGATTTTCTCACTACTATGATTTGAATACTTTGTCCACCACAGCATAAAAGGGAGACCCCCAACCTGTATAACAAAAATGTCTATTTGGAAAAGATAAGACTGATCATATGAAAGCATCCAAATAAGTAATAAACTCTTCTCGACAGGGACTTCAGATGTTTTACTTGGGATCTGCTCTCTAATCCATACTCGGTACAGATGATCTTATAAACTATCCCAGCCACTTTGTTGCCTCCCAGTATATGCTGTCGAAGCCTGCATCTTAAACCCTGCTAGTGTGTGCTGGACTGTCTCAGGGGCATCTAGGGTCTTATCTAAAATTGTGGACTTCTGGGCCGTGGTTTTGGTTCGAGAATGGACCAGGAGCAGGGGCCCAGAAGAGGAGCAGGCATCTTCACCGGCGTCGGAAGTAGGTAAGCACTTACATGCATGTGAATTTCTTGATTGTCTTATTAATCACCTAAGAAACAACTGACTGCCCATTACTTGGACAAGCATTTGAGTGGGGAAGAGCATCAAGGGCTAGAGGAACCCAAGGTCATACTAAAGAGTGAACAGTTTATAAAAAGACTTTGACCTCAGTATGATTCTCCATCTTTCCAGCTCTTGGCTGTTAATTTTTTTGGGGCAACTTTTCTGTTGTTCCTTTTGTTTTGATTTTAATTTACATATTTTAAACGTCCAATGTATACACTGTAAATAATTGACTGTCAAAATTACAGTAAATACGTAGCAAAAGAAGATGCCAATGAAGTATTGTAAAAATGCTGTTGTTTCTGTAAAAGAATTACAGTACATTACAGGAAACCTTTTCACAGGTTCTTGTGAAAATTTGCTGTTGTTTACTGTAATCTAGTTTACAACAGTATCTTGTATTCTATTCAAATTATAGAATTTAACTGGCAAGTTGCCGATAAATTGCTGTTAATAAAAACTAAAAGATTTTACAGTAAACATTTTTACATTAATAGCTTTGCAAATTATAGATATTGTGGAATGTCATCACTAGGATTATATATTCTATTCATGCCAACTGATCCCTTTCACTTAATGGTACAGTGTGTCGAATTTAATGATGTCTAGTGTTGAAATTGCATGTTGCAGCTGAACACCCCTCACCTCACCCTCTCCTTACGAACATGAAAAAGAACCTGTGATAAACTCCAGTCGTCATAAAAACTTAAAAGGTGTTTAATTTGTCCAGTCTGGACTAATGTAAAAAAAAGGTGGCCTCCGTAGAGAGGGTCCCCCTCAATGTAAATATAAAGTATTTATATATTAAAGGCCTTTTAAAAAAGAAAACTACAAATCATACAATTTGGATAAAATGAGGATTATTTTATATATACATTTCTGCCAAAAGATCCCTTTCACCTAAATCTTACTCACTGGATCTTTAATAACCTAAGATGACTTTCCTTTTTCTAAAAAACTACTAAGCTCAGAGTCTGAGCTACAGATGTCAGAAAAAAAAGTCACATTACAAGAAAGATTATGTCAATTTAAATATTTCAGGATAATCTTTAAACCTGTCAGCCACGAATCGCAACATAGTCAGGTAGTATTAAAACTGACCGTGTACTAGGCTTAAATAACCAATCTCAAAATAGGACCCGAGGTAGAAATCTGTTAACAGCGGAGCCTGCACCGGAAGCGACCCCACAGTGATGTCTGCAGGTAGACGCCTCTCGATCAGTCGCAGCTAAAGCCGAACGCACCCATAACGCAGCCAGAGCCAAGACACTGGCCCTTTAACGACTGGAGCGCTCCATTCATATTCATAGGGGAGAACTGGCTGGCTGACATTCAGCCGGACCAATAATACTTTAAAATACAATGAGGACGGGGGATATACTGAAGGAGACCGTAGACAGAGCCTGCGTGTGACTGTGGAAATAATCACAGCTGCTATCAAACGTAGTCAGGGTTCATCCAGCCGCACTCCGCACACCCGCTCCGCTGCCTGCGTGTCGGTGGGGAGACTGAGCGGCTGGGAGCTGCAACAAGGCAGCGAGCCTTAGGACGACACCTCCCAGGAAACAAGACCTGTGGTTCCAAAATAAAAGCCAAAGCGGGAGTCAACTCCCCTTGCGAAGCGACTGCTGTGTGTAAAATAACAAACGCCAATATGTTTTTATTATCGAGCGATGACTCTTCTATTTTACTCATTAAGATTCATGTTTAAAACTTTTTAATTTTGAAAAAAAAATTAAAGACATGATAAAAACATGTTGCTGATTATTGAATTAAAAATTATTGGATAGTTTCTTATATTTAAACTACAAACAACTAAGGACACTGTTTCAGATGGTTGCTCAAGTTTAATCAGAACAAGCCGACGTTCCCTTTTTGTTTTACATAAAAACGAACAGTGTCAGGCGTTCTTTTTATAATATGTAGCAACTTAACTGAGACTTCCCAATGTTTAACCAACACCTCTTAACATCAGATACATTTACAGTGAATCGTGGCAAACATCTGACCGTTACTGTGAAAGTAGTGACCGGAAATGCAGCCTTGTTGCCATGCGGCGTGACAGTGGGGCTGCTGGCTGGGAACAGGATGCTGACAGGCCGAGCAGACGCACCGATCCAACGGAGAAAAACCGCAGCAGCATCCTTTGTTTTCAGCAGCGGCATATCCAGGTAAGGTCGCCGAACCAACTCAGCTGTGATGCCAGAGAGGCCGCCTGTTGAACTTTTCACGGCTGGGGGCTTAGTGACGCTGTTAACGTTATGTCCGACCCGTGTTTTTCTCCGTTTTTCTGTCATGTCGGAAATATGGCTATTGTTCGGATTAGTGTGAGGCGGGCAGGAACCTTTGCCTCACCGCAATGTTTGTCTGTTGGGCTGGTTAGTGATGCTGGCAGGGGCTGTGTGCTCCTCGGTTATATAAGCAGCACTGTGCGCCCTCTGTGAGGCGGTACAGCGCTGGCCCCGGCTCAGGAACACCATATTCCGGACTGTGGGACACCCATGGCTGTGCTGCTTTTGCAGTGGGGGTTTGGCATTGCATTGCACCACCACCAGCGCGCATGCACGCATTGCACATGATCCTGTGTACATTGCGCTTTCATTCCTGAGATTCCAGCTCGTCTCTATTTGTCTTTTCATATCTTGGTGTCATTGTTAAATAACATCTTGCACGTTTTCAAGTACCCTCCTGTGTAGATGAACAGAAAGTCACACGTTGTTTTTAAAGGTCCAGTGTGTAAGATTTAGGTGAAAACGATCTATTGGCAGAAATTTAATATAAAATAACACTAGGGATGTTTTCACTAGTTTGTTTCATCTAAATTGTATGAATTGTTGTTTTCTTTCTCCTAGAATGGGCTCTTTATATTTAAATACTTTAAATTCACATCGGGAGGGGGTCCTCTCTATGGAGGCCGCCATGTTTGTTTTTTTTACAGTAGCCCAGACTTTTGAGTTTTTATGAGAACTGAAGGTATCCACAGGTTCTCTTTAATGTTTGGAAGGGGAGGGTGAGGTGTCAACACTAGATGTCACTAAATTCTACACACTGAAGCTTTAAGTGCAAGGGTTTGTAAGACAAGTCACACTAATAATGGCTAAAGAAAAGCATTATTATTACACTGCCCGAATGCAATCAATAAACACTTTAGTTAAATAACAATTATGAAGCTAGGTGGAGGCTGAAGAACATGTGTCATTTCTCAATAAAAACTATACCCATTTGAAAAGAAAGTAAGCCAAGGATACATGAACTAGTCAATACATTAACTAGAAATACACTGGAGGTGTGGAATATAATTAAGAGGTACTGTGAAGTGTGAGATGATGGATGACCTGAGAGAGATAAAGGAAGAACCTGAATTAAATAGGTATAAAAAAGATACAGCTTTTAATACTTGAGCAAGAAAAGGACTGACCGTATTTAGGCAAAAATACAACTTATCACACTCACACTTCTTCGGCTACCTACAAATGAGAAGTAACATTCACAATAGCAAGATAGGAAGGAAGAACAACGGTGAAGTATCACATCAAGTCTCAGACCTCTATGCTATCTTAGAAAGCAGTCACGTGCAACACGATACAATGGTAAAACTAAAATGGGAAGAAAAATGTAATATATGTATATATCTGAGGAAAGTTGGAAGGAAATGAATCGTATTGTACAACAACTACAATATCTCCTTACTGGAGTGAATATGCATGGAAAATATAAATATGCTGCTTTGCTACCTTAACACAGCAACCGAAATATAATAAGAAAAAAAACCCATCAAACCGCTGTAGGGAGTGTGGCGAATCCTTTGCTAATTTTAGTCGTGTGTTTTGGTCTTGCCCATCAGTATAATTATTCTGGAATAAAATCAGGGAGGAAATCAATATTATTCCAAAAGGGGTCCTCCAACTGAACCCAAATCTTGTGGTGCTATGCAAAATTAAAGACAAATACAAAACAAACATGATAAATACTTGTTAAGGATACTGCGCATATCAGCACAGATAACAAGAAATTCGCTCCAGAAAGTATGTCCCCAAACAGAGAAATGGAGATACAGTTCAGTGTTCAACAAATGTATCAAATGGAATATCTAACTCACAAAATGAGGGGGGACTAAAACCTGTTTTAAAAGAGATTGTCTAAATAGTGAGTGAATAAAAATTTGTGGAATGTGATGCTGCATGACACTTAGAGGAGCATTACCTTACCTAAAGTAAAGCATTACTTTACTTTTTGCTTTTTGTTCTCTGTCTCACATAATTTAGGTTTCAGTTGCATTTTTTTTGTACAACTGTATGTATATATGTATTAATATGTATGTCTGGGTGACACACATTTGCGTACACTGTGACATGGATGAGATGCATCTGGTGATGTGATGACAACAAATTAAAAAAAATTTTTTTAAAGTAATGAAAACAAAAAACTCACTAAAAAGGGTGTAGTCTGTAGATTATTTTTTGGCCTTTTGGCACATGTAATATCAGCTGTGTGAAGTCAAGCAGTAAAGACTGGTGCTTACAGTTTATTCTGTGTTCAGCAGGTGGAAGTATGTGTGACGATCACAGGTTACCTCCGCAAGAGCTGATGTACTGAAAGATATAAACAAATATGCTGAATGTCTTTCTAACTCATCTGTAATATTCAAGGTGATAATCTCTCACAGTGCTGTTGATAACAGTCCAGGTCAAATCTCTCGACTTCTCTCAGTGTCAGAATATATTAATTAGAGTACTGTCTGGGTTTCTCCTGCATATCTTCCTCTCTGTCTCTCTCTTGCAGACAGCCAGACACACGCACACACACAAACAGTGTCATCGGACAGTTGTAAATTCAGACTTAAAAACATTAGGCAATGTATGGAGAGCTGGAGGAGATGGCAGGGCGCTCTTGATTTGGCTTGATTTGTTTGGCAGTGAGCAGCGCATATGACAGACATAGAGAGGAGCAGTAAATTACTGACAGCGCCGGTTAAACTGTAAATGAAAACAATTTTGCGGTCCATCATGTATGAAATGTCCCAGAATGAACACTATAAGCAGACTAAGTGGAGCTGTGCATGGACCCCAGGGTGTCTTCCCCAGGCTTGGTGGCACTGTCGCCGGGCTGAGTGCACTCTGGCATTTGCAGTGGAGCTGTCCTGGGTCCTCGGGTCAGTGCCCCTGTGCCGTGTGCTCTGCCGGCAGTGGAGCTGTGCAGGGCTCCCAGGTGTGTCCCATAGTCAATGTGCTGTAAACAAAAACAATTTATACTATATATTATGTCCTCTCTCTGCCTTCCGCATCACCCCTCACCTGAATCATCTTGAGGATTTGTTGCTGATGTGAACTCATCTGAGCAGATAATCTCCCACTGTAATGTTCATGTATGAAAGGCAACCTATGGAGAAAGTCTGGTCCTAATTTTCCAGAGAGCCTCTGGATGTCATGTCTGAAAATTGCTTTATTTCTCTTGACTACAGATTTAAGATCAAACAATTTTTTCATTCCATCAACTGTGTAACCTTTACTGAATGTGTAATTGCATCCCGTGTATCATTTTATTTTCAATTTCTGTGTGTACAGACCTGTTATATAGGCATTAACCTACCTATGACAGCACAGACTTTTAATATAAGAAGACAATCGCATTCATGAATGGAATGGAACATGTCATGAATTCTCTTCTGAACTTTCTGAATAACAAGTTTAAGAAAAAACATATTTAACATGATGACTTAGGCCCCATCCCATTCACAGGAACATGAAATCTTAAGAATGCTTTGATAGAATTTTCTCAAACTATTCACTTGGACTCAATGATGAACTGATTACATTTTGGTGGTCAAAGGTCAAGTCACTGTGACCTCACAACAAATATGTTTTGCCTTCTGAATGCAATAAACCCTGAAACAACTTTAGGAAATTCTTTCACATTTGGCCCAAAAATATACTTGAGCTTGGATTTAATCTTGGTAGCCCATGGTGAAAGGTCAAGGTCACAGTGGCCTAAAAACTTGTTTTTGAGGGAGTGTCTTCAAATTTGGGGCAAACTTTGACTTTAACTCAAAGATAAACTGATTAGATGTTGGTACCTGGAGGTCAAAGGTCAAGGTCACAATTACCTCATGTTACTGTGTTTCAGTCGTCAAAAGTAAGGTAATAGTGACCTTTATATGAAAAAAACATAGGTAGAAATATGTTCACAGATACTGCACTGGTTGGAGGCATGCAAATATAGTGTGGTAATTCTAGTTTAAATTAATAATCATAAGGCATCAGTTATTTCTTCCACATACTGATACCTTACACCTTCTGTGTGTATGTGTGTGCATATGTACTGTGGCATTCTAATATATTTGTGTGTCATTGCTATCCCTGCTCTGGTTGCTTGGTGCATGATGTCACAATCTTACTTAAACCCCATTGGCTATTTCTTTCTCTCTCTTTTTATATCCTGATTTCAGATTGTGTGGCGAGCTGAAAAGAGAGTTGACGGGGCTGAGAAGAGGCAGTGAGGCTTTCATTTCCTGCCATCCTCTGCTTTTCCTAGGGCCCTGTGGAAGCACTCATCCACACCACTGTCCTCACTTCTCAGCACTCTCTTACCTCCTTTCCATTGTGTCACTGCTCTCCCTGTCTCTTTACATTCATCTTTCTGTCCATCTTGCTTGAAGAGTAGTTCCAAACCTTTGAACCACAGACTAATAGAGACCTCTCATCAAAGACCAGTGAAGAGCTGCGGACAGAAAGAGACTGTCCTTCTCATGCAATGCAGTAGAATAATGGCTCAGGCAATGAGGAGGATCAGGAGCTTCATCTCATTCTAAACTTTCTCTTCTCCACCTTGAGTCTTCATGTTTTGGGGGTCCTGCGGTTTCCCTGCCCTCTGTCAAACCCCCTGCACGTCCAGCCACCACGGCCGGCCACCCCAGTCGCCTCTTTGCCATGCCGACAGAGACACTGCCACAAGACCTGCCAGATAGCAAGGCTGCTGGCCCTGCGACGGCCTTCAATTCTGCTGTACCCCTCCGCATCCTCAACAAAGGCCCTGACTACTTCAGGAAACAGGTACTGTTACATTACCCTGGAATCTGCTACTTTCTGTGTAATAATAATAATAATTACAAACATTAAAGTTGAAAATTAGATAAACAACATTTTATATATACTGTATCATACTGGGCAATGCAAAATATGCTGCTCAAAAAAATAAAGGAAACACTTAATCATCACAGTATAACACCAAGTCAGTTAAACTTCATTTGCATCAATCTGTCCATTTAGGAAGCACAAGTGATTGTGAATCAGTTTCACCAGCTTTGGTGCAAATGAAAGTGACAACAGGTGCAATGGAGGCAAAAGCAAGACAACCCCCAAAAAGGGAATGGTTTTACAGACAGCTGCTCTCTTCTTATCCTTCCTGACGGATTCTTCCTTAGTCGTGTGTTCTGCTTGTGTCCTTGTCACTACTGGTAGCATGAGGCGGTAACTGAAGCCCAATCAGGTCTTAAGAACATGGAGGAGATAGCAGGAGACCAGCAGTTACACAAGGAGAACTGGACAAGGCTGTAGAAGGGCATTAACCCAGCAGCAGGACCATTATTTCTGCCTTTGTGCTAGGAGGAACAGGAGGAGCACTCCCAGAGCCCTACAAAATGACCTCCAGCGGGTTACTGACCAAATTTCAGAAACAGACTCCATTAGGTTGGCATGAGGGCCCGATGACCTCTGGTGGGACCTGTGCTCACAGCTTAGTACTGTGCAGCTCAATTGGCATTCGCCAGAGAACAACAGAATTGGAAGGTCCGTCTTCACAGGTGAGAGCAGGTTCACACTGAGACAGGCGTGAAAGAGTCTTGGAGAAGCTGTGGTGAACATTATGCTGCCTGTAACATCATCCAGCATGACTTGCTTGGTGGTGGGTCAGTGATGGTCTGAGGAGGCATATCCTTGGAGGGTCGCACAGACCTTCATGTCATAGCCAACCGTACCCTGACTGCTGTTGAATGAAATCCTCCGATCGACTGTCAGACCTTACTTTGGTGCAGTGGGCCCTGGGTTCCTCTTGGTTCAGGACAATGCCCAGCCTCATGTGGCCATATGGATGACGAAGGTATTGATGCTGTTGACTGGTCCTCACATTCACACAACCAGGACACTCCACAGGAGAATGCCCAGACGTTGTCTGGAGGCCATACACACTATTGAGTCACATAATGAGTTATCATGATGAAATTCACACAAGTTGGACCAGCCTGTGATTTTAATTTTTTTACTTTGATTATCAGTTTGGTTTTGAATCCAGCCCCTTAATGGGGTTGATGATTTTGGTTTCCATTGACCCTTGTTATGTCATTTGTTCTCAACAAATTATACAATGCACATCAGTAAAGAATTTCAACTTGAATAATTTGTTCATCAAGATCTGATATTTTTGAGCAGTCCCCCTATGACAAACACAGGATTTATTGAAGTCAGAGGACAAAGTTTATTCTTTCCCTCTCTGTTAATGGTTTCCATGGACCTTGTATGCTTTAGCCCTTTTGTGATTGCATTTCCACTTCTCTTATCCTGACTATGACCAACAAGTGATGGTATCCTGTCTTCAGCTATGTCCTCTACTGCCACTCAATTAACATATACGATGTGGAGTTTAATATGGAGCAGTTATATTATTACTGATACCTGATCATTTAACTTCAGATCAGTAGCAGTACTTACACTGATCCAACAGATTGGATCGGTATTTGCTGCTGAGAGCCATCGTGAAATTAATGAGAGTAGCTCCAGTAGTAAAGCTGAGTGTTCTGGTTCTGTTAGCATTGGCTCAGTGGTAAGTACTATTGTATGGCTCTGCCCTGATGCATGTTGGTTTTGCTCTGGATATGTATGGATGAATAGATAGAATATGTGTGTTTAAAAGATGGATGAGTTTTGTAATCATTAACATACACTATGCTAAATCTGTGTTTCAGGTGGAAGCTAACCCAAAGCGCCTCAGTGCTGTTGAGAGACTAGAAGCTGACAAAGCCAAGTATGTCAAGAGCCAGGAAGTTATCAATGCCAAGCAGGAGCCTATCAAACCAACCGTGCTGGCCAAGCCTACTGTCTGCCACCCACTGCTGTCCAAGAGAGGCTCTGGGATTGGTGGAGGAGGAAATGGAGGCGGGATACCTTTCAAAGCATCGAATAACAATGCAAAGTCAGACACATGTGCAACAAGCAGTGGCGGCAGCAAACGGGAGAATTTAAACCTAGAGATACTAAAAAATCTCCTAAATTCATCATCCTCCTCAGGAGCTGGACCTGAAGGACTAGGAGGTGGAGCTAAGAGTGCTGTGCTGATGAGGTCATCAGGGGAAATGGCCAAGAGTTGGATGCCAACAGGGTAAACATTGCAACCCCTTTGTATTTTGTAAATTACTAGATTCAGTCGCTGTTTTCATGTGTCAGTAAAACAGACTCAAATTGGCAGTTCTTATTTGATATGAGAGCCATTTCTGGGTTGATACAGACATTGGGCCTCATTCACCAACAGTTCTTAGTTCTTAGTTCTAAGAAATTTCTTTTTAAAACACACTTACGCAGTTTTTATGAAGATTCTAACATTCACCAATGTTATCTTATCTGGATTTGTTCTTAGGTAAGTACAGAATCCACACAGGCTCAGTTTTTTTTATACTTTTAATCATACAGTTGTATAATAAGATAAAATTACCATAATATTTTATCCTTTTGAAGAGGGGAAAACCCACACGGGATATGGTCAGCAAAAGATAACAAGTATTTAACACTAACATTTTGAATAGGAACATATCTTAGGTTTTACACGCTAGTGTTTACATATTTAATGTGTCACATTTAGTTAAAATGTTTGTCCAAGTGTAGCCTGTTAATTCTGAAAACTGAGTTTGTTTCTGTTCTGAAACGAGAGATTGCTCAAGAGATGCAAATGCACCACACAGTGCGCACCCCACCCAGGTCTGTGGACACACCCAGGTCAGTGGGTTCAGTGGGACCTAAACGCGAATATTATTCAAAACATTTTGTCTGAACCTAGCCCAGCATGTCCGGGCCCGATGGGTCCAATCAGGATCAGGTCGAGTAAACCCAGATGCTCAGTAGAGGCTTCACCTGCAGTGCTGTGTTTCACTGCGGACACCGCAGAATATAAAAACGTTCTTACAATTTACGAGTCAGGAACGGCGCAGAAGCTTTATTGTCAAGAAGCTTTATTGTCATTGCAACAAGTACAACGAAATTTTGTTCGGTAGCATCTCTTGTATTGTAGCATTAACATTACTTGTAAAATCTGGGGAGCACAGTCTTTAGGTTGGTGTGGTTTAAGTCTCCAGCCACGATGAAAAAGCCCTCTGGGTGTTTGTTCTGTTGCCTGATTTTGTTCAATCTTTCCTGACTTTTCAAATATTCCTTTCAGTTTCTGTGATTTCTGTGTGCACACAGCATTATAGTCTCATGCCCTTTTATGGGTATTGGTGGGGAATTTACCTATGCTAATTAGGAAGAACTGACACGTGCTACCAACACATTCATCAAAATAAGAACAGAGATGCGGACAAATCTGCAGTTTAAGAACATGTCATAAATCTAACAGAGTTTTCTTAGAATACTTCTTAAGAACAAATTTAAGAACATTCTTAAGAATATATTGATGAATGAGGCCCAATGAAGATATTTATCTTGGCTCTATGAAATCCGGTCAGTCGTGGATGTTTTGTTGTGTGGGGAAGTCTGGATGGATTCGAGAGCTGTGATCTAAAAGAGTAGTGGGTATTCAATTCAATTTTATTTGTCCTGTGCCAAATCACAACATACATTATCTCGAAGAACTTTACATAATATGATATGGTAACAGTGGTAGTATAAGTAGTTATGAGGTAACCCTGTGCATTATTTTGAATATGTGAAGGTTCAAGATAAAAGGCAGATGACCTCTTCATTATTACATTTATTTATTTTTCTTTTTTCTATTCCTAGGATTCCATTAACATATCGATCTACAATGACACTTAATGAGCGACCACCAGACTCAGGTCCCAGTCCAAGCACCTCACACTCTCTCCGCTCCTTCTCCCATTCCCTGAAGGTCCCCCCCATCAACAGTGGGGGGCGTCATAGTCCACTACAAGGAGGAAACCTCAACCTCAGCAGAAAAGTCCTGGATGAAAGAGGAGGCAAGGGAGTTGTTGATCGCTCTCGTTCTCCACTACCACCTCTGCTCACCTCCCACTCCTCCTCTGACCTCTTGCGACTGTGCAATGGCAAGCCACTCCGCACTGCCCGATCCAGCAGCTCCTCAGCTCCTCCCCTCCCTCCAAAACCTAACCCTGCATCCCTTCCTCCTCCCACACTTTCCTTTTCACTGCGTCCCCCTCAACCAACTCCATCTGCCTCACCCTGTGACAACACCACCCCTCAATCGCTACCGTGTGATTTTGGAGACCCTTCCAATACTTCAATCAATCCCAACCTGGAGGTAGAGCTTGGGTCCTCTGTGGCTTGTCGCTCCTCACTACACAGATCTAAATCAGACCTGTCAGACCGGTATGCCCGGGCTGGAGCTGATGTGGAACGCTTTTTTAACTACTGTGGCCTCGACCCAGAGGAGCTGGAGGCAGTCGGTCCAGAAAACTTTGCAAGAGCCAACTCAGACATTGTCAGCCTGAACTTCAGATCAGCTTCTATGATCTCCTCCGAATGCGACCGCTCACGGCAATCCTCCAATGATGGGCTGTCAGAAGGGGACGAGGGTGAGGACGAGGAGGAGGAGGCTGGGGAGCGCGTTCCATACGGAATCTCAGCTGTGGAACGAAATGCAAGAGTCATTAAGTGGCTTTATAGCATCAAACAGGCAAGAGAGACACAAAAAGTGTCACATGTTTAGGACAAGCACTACAGAAAAACTGCCCTGTGTTTCAGAATGGGTAGATGGACAAGAGTTTCTCAAAGATTTAGAGATTTTGATCTGAGAGTTGGCCTGAAAAGTCATGAAAATGAATAGATGGATTATTGAATGGATCAAATAGAAAGTCTGGCAGGTCTATCTAAACTAGGTGAGGAAATTAATGAATAGATCAAGAAACAGACTCTTATCATCCAAGGTCTAGATTAACATCAATGACATGTAGGGAAATATGAATGGATGGATAGGAACATTACGTCTGGATAAACAAATAAACAAAGGACATATATATATATATAAGCAAACAGTTTCCCTTTGGACACAGTTTAAACTGACAAAAATGTCCAAGGACACATCAAGCGAGAGTCTCACTATAAGGTATTACAGGCCTTTGTCACGGAGTACATTTTGGCTTGTCAGACAGGGGTAACGGGGTGTAGAGCGGTCATCCTCTAATCAGAGGGTTGGCACTTCGATCCCAGCCTTCCCCATTCCACATGCCAAAGTGTCCTTGGGCAAAATACTGAACCCCAAAATTGCCCCTTTTCATAGAGAAAAAGTTGCATATAGATGCACTGTATGAATGTGTGTGTGAATGGGAGAATGGCAAACTGTACTGTAAAGCGCTTTGAGTGGTCATCAAGACTAGAAAAGCGCAATATAAATACAGACAATTTACAGGTCTGACAAGCTCCCATTTAGGTGCAGGCTCGTTTCTAAATTTGTTTAAAAACACAATCATTTCCCATATCTCTTATGTGTTCCGCGAGTTAAATAGCCCTGATTCTGTGCACATTCACGGCTGTTTTCCCAGTTGGAGAAATGGGTGACCATTTAATGCATTTGAAGTGGGATTGTAAATAGAGACATCATCTAAATATAGTGGCTTCAGGAAGACCCCTTCATTTTTTTGGAATTTTTTCTCGTGTTTTGTTGATTCAGTTTTAAATGGATGAAATTTAAATTTTTTCCTGTCAGTATACTTATCCAGCTAATAATTCTTATGATAAAGTGAAAATATGTTTTTACAATTGTTTGTTACCTTCTTTAAAGCTGTCTTCAGACATGTTGGGTCCAGATTATCTCCGCAATAAGCCTTTCACACATGCGCAACGCAGCAGGGGTTCTCTCCTTAGACCCGTTAGCAACAAATCCTCTGCAGGATTCAGGTGAGGGGTTGTGCAGGAGGCAGAGGCAGGAAGTAACACAATAATTGTGCTGTGGAGAGCACATGATTTTGTTTACAGTACATGGACACCACAAACTCGCTTGACATCTTCATCGTCTCCTACGTGTATGGCTCCACGTTTTCATCCTGAGATATTTGGTTTCTTTTTGTTTTTTTCTTTTTGTTGCGTCTGTTGTGTGTTAGAAGCATCATCAGCACTCATCAGTACATCAAACTATAGGAGGGTAAAATGATGGAACAATTTGTCCCCTTCTGAATTACAAGGCAGTTGTACAGTTGTTGGACTGAGCAACAGGTATTATCTCCACTTGTGCTTTTCTTGCAATGACAAGTCAAAATGTCCACTTTGAAAAATGCCGGTCATAGTGTTAAAATCTCTTATTAAACAAACTTGGAAAAGGTCCTGCACTCTTAGAAAAACAGATTTGGAACTATATCTGTCAAAAACTAGAAGGCACTTTGGAAAGACAGTTCTGTGAAGCTACTTGATATTTGTTATAGATGAATGTTAAATGAATAATTGATCAAGTCAGTACTTATTCAGTGAGTCCCAAAGACTCACTACATTGGTAATGTATCAAGTCATTACCCATGACAATGTAAGGTGCTGAGAAACATATGAAACATGAGTGGTGGCAAGCTAGCTCTCAACAAGTTTTAACTTGTGGTAACATAGATATCATAATTACTCATTTAAGGCTTTGAAGTGTGTGGAGATTGATTGACAAAGAAAAAAGAGGACATTGACACTGAGAGGTTGAGACAGATAGACACATGATATAGAAGCTAATCTCTTAAACATCCGCACAGCATTAAGGTATTTTCGCTAAACAGGCCAATTTTATTAACAATTGTCTTATCAAGCTTTTAATTTGAAGCAATTCAAAGTTGAACTGGAGAGTTTTAGTGTCCTATGATTAGTTATGGTTATTGAGTGGCTGTTCTACACTGACAAGATATGTAGAATTCATTCACAATTTGGTCAAATGTACTACATATTGCTGACAGTGTAATGGATTAGTTAAGGCTCTAGTTTAGTGGTTCACTTGACTTGTTTGGTCCATTTAGCTTCTGGTCACCCCGTCGTAGTAGATATGTGATGAAGCATGAAATTTAAAGAAGACTGCTCTTAAATGTCAATGACCACCAGTCTCTCAAAACTCAGAGGTTTGACCCTGATCATGTGATAATTTCCCTGATTCATGTCCTACCTGAACATCACAGTCCAGTTGCAGTCTCACTCAGTCAGGCTCATGGCAAATTTAATACACTTATCAGGTTTCGGTAATCCAGATGTTTTTCTCATCTGTGAGTCCATGTTGCTCTGATGATAATGCAGGATGAGATCAGCCAAACTGTCCAATCAATGGCTCACTGGTCTGTTCATATGGCTTCATGTTTACTTCTCCTACTTCAGTTATAATAAGTCAGTAATGATTCATAGGGCACATACTAAATGAACCAAACAACAGGTGTTAAAGTGGCCTCAACAGTGAAATCTGTACACATATTATACAGTATATGCCACTATCAATATCACTTTTTATTCAATAAAATATACTTTCTACTAATCACTGAGGTTATCCAATGAATCATGGGTTTCACAAGCAGTTGAACAGCACTTCTCAATAGTAATGTTGCAGGACGCTGCAACATGTTGCAGGACGCCAAAACTCTCCTTTCAAAACAATGTCCGTAAAAGTCTGTCATAATGTAGACCACCATTCTAATACAAGCACACTGAAAGTAATACTTGTGAAGCTGTCTACTATTACTATCTAGGACGTGTTATGAACAGAAAAGGTGATTGTGGTCATGTTATATGTCAGCATTCTCTCCAAGTTTCACATACGATTTTGTGATTTCTATAATTGCTTGTCCTGTAGATCGCAAACACACAAACGTAGGCAGAGATTCTGCTGTATGTCAAAAAACACTGTAGTCTGCATTCACCATGAACACCTTGTTGATGTTAATGTTCTCAGCTCTGCTTTCTCTCTGTTTGCAATTCAGTCTCCAAAGCCAGCCACAGAATGTGTAGCTTAAAAAGCCCCTGTGTTCCTCGATAATAAAGAGAAGTGGGTTGCCAAATTTGCCTCCACTATTACCTTTGTCATCTGTATTCATAACTGCAAGTTACTGATATGCCTTAAAGTCTGAAGCCATATCGATATGAATGCAATGCAACAGTCACCATTTACCATCAGAGTATCTGTTACCCCACCACCTCCCTTCACCTCATCAACAGCAACAGCTCTGCTAGGTTTCCCTTACTTCACCTCACTATAGGTATATGGTTTGGAATTCACATGATGACTACATAGTGTGTACGAGATAGCAGGGTAAGATGAGGCACATTATACTTAAAGTGACTATGGACTTTTCTGCCAACTATCAGCTATCTTCCACAACTATCAGCCTGGCTACTGTTCTTACCAAAAAACAACTAAAATAACTGAAACTGATATCTGAAACTAGAAACATTGATCTCACTGCTGTGATAAAGGCAGTGCAAAACATCCAGTTGTATTATTAAATTATTGAAATTATATTTATTAAATGAGAGTTGTAATTCGGTATTGAAACCAAAAGTGATCAAACTCAACCATCATTTAATGAGCAATACGAAAATGCCCTTGTGATTAAAGAAAGGTTAGTAGAAGTATGGCCTTGAAATAAAACGAGAGAACATCTAACATGTTTTCTGTCATGTTGGAGTATTAAGAAATTTCACTATTATTACATACTTCTCACTAAAATCCAGTGGAAGTGAAGTGAAGCCAGCTCTCCCCCTCTCCTAGCTCTGACCTCAGGGCTGTGCCAGCATGATTGACCAACCTCGAACCTCCTGCCGGACCCCAGTAAATCCTGCTGCTTCTCACCATAAACATTAATAATAACAATATTTTACTGTTCCTGCAGTATAATCATGCTTCATGGACACTGTCTATCTGGTGTTTTTATTTAGCTTGGATTGACAGAGAGTTCTCTTCTGTTACCTGCTTTGTTTTACTTTTTTCTTGTGTGTGTACATGCTGTAAGAAAATGTATATAAAGCCATGTGTTGGATTTCAGTTTTTCTCTGTCTGAAGGTTTATGTTAAGATTCTAAAAAAAAAATCTGATGTTTGCCCTTAGTACAGTGTCAGAACAAACCAGGCAGGATTGTTTCAGAGGATATGAGACTATGTTTTTCAACATGGAAACTGCACATTTGTGCTTGATTTAAAACAAAAAAAACATTTCAAAGTTCAGTTTATTTTGCATTATTTCAATGAATCTTTTTGTTTGCCATCTTTTGTCACTGATGTGTTTATTAATTGAAGGAAAATGTGGCATAATAACAGGCTATGGCACACATAACTGACCATAACAAAGTATTTTCTGAATGGTTTCTCAAGGTTACCCATGCGTCATAAGTGCCGATCTGCTGCAGTACACATTAGCCACATAAGATCTTAGTTAATCCAGAAGCCACTGTCACAGTTTACCAGGGACTGTTTATAACAACAGTTTTTCTATGGTAAGGATCATTATGTCAGCCTGCCAGACAGCCTCTCAGCCACACGAACTCCAGATTTTAACTTGTTTCTTGAGCTTAAGAATCATATCTCATGGAATCAGGTCTTAAAGTAGTCTGTATTTGATTGCCTAAAATCTGTAACAGTCAGCACAGTCAGCACTGTTGCCATACCATTATACAAGTGGTGGCTTGTTAATATGGGGCACTGGGGCACAACTCCCTCCAACATCCTGAGGAAAAAAAAGCCTATTTAAACATAACTTAATAAGATAATAATAGTTTACTTGTACAATGCACCTGGTACTGTAAGGGCCACAATAGAAATTGTTTTCAAATTGTATTCAGTCATATCTTTCTATATATTTACTTTCTTGTGTGGGGTGCTGGCCAAATGAGAGTAAATGCGTCCTTAAACTTTTGGCAACCAGGGGACCTGAGATGGCACTTTATTTGGTTGTTGCAGATTTTTCACGGAGCACCACTCTCTGTGCCCCAGACACTTTAATTTACAACCAATTGGTATTGATTTATTATATATGATTATTTTTAATCTAATGTGATTGGTCGACTTTTAGCGCTGTCTCAGGTACATCCACCGTCGAGTTACTTCCGCTGCGAGTTGACTGGCAAAGGTATGGTGACTTAAAATGAACTGAGGCAAATTTGGGAATTTCTGTACAAAAACTCCCTTTCACAAGAAAAATAGACAAAGGAGCTTGGTCTGGATCGACCCCATTTACAAATTCAGCAGCAAGTGATGCAGACGAACTAACACCTGGGGCTTCTCTCGCTCTTGATATGATAAACAGAGTTGACTAACCAGATGAGGTGTAAGTAATGTCTTCTACAACTTCCCCTTTTTGCTTTTTTCCAAGTTGACCCAGAGGTACTGTGGACTACGACAGGGTTAAATTTTTGCGGTAGCCTTAGCATTGCTCAGTAACTTGATGAAGGCTACAGGATTGGTATATTGTGTGTTATGTTGTTTTTGTTGAGTCTGGCTTCAGTTTGTTTGTCCCCACACCAACACTGCACCCCCCCCCCCCCCCCCCATACATTCATCACCAGCCCCCTCTGCATTATATCTTGTATTGTTCCAGCCACTTATACCCAAAACATTTGCGCATGCACTTGACTTTGTCACCAGCCCACGTTGATTCAAGTTCACTTCTATTGTCACTCATTTTTATACACAATATACAGCTGAACAAAAACGTATTGGGCTGAATGGGCGTTGGTTGGTCAGCAGGAATAAAAAAAAAATTACTTTTCAGTGTTCCATGAAACGTGGAAGGATGGGATGTGGGCCAAGAAAGAACGCATTCAAATTTGGTGCATATCCACACAAAAGGGTTGATCCAGGAACTTTTTTTCCGCTTTCTTTAACATTGCATTTTTTAATATTTTCACCAATTTTCCAGGAAATAATGTATGGATTTGAAAGAAACAAATATTTAGGGGATGGATTACGCCATTTGGTTAAGCTTGATTGAATTTAATGGAATAGTTTACCCAAAAATGAAAATTCACTCGTTATCTACTCACCCCGACATTCAAATTCGAATTGAAACGGTCATTTACACCATGTTTTTAGTCTAAATGTCCTCTGATATCTTCCTCTGGAGCTGTTTCAAGTCAATTTGAATGTTGGGGCATATGGACACCACAGGAGCAGTATGGAGGCATTCTATGTTTTTTCAGATGTTTTTTTACATTTGAACAATTGGTCGCCATTTGCTTCAAATGTATAGGATTTGGCTGCAACACTGTTTACCCCCGAAACTCCAAAAGTGTTTTGTCGACTCAACCACTTCACCCACTCCTCCATCGGCATAGTGGTGAGTAGATAATAAGTGAATTTAACAAGTTACTCGGATGAAGTGATTCCATAAGTCACAAAATAATTTTGCCCATAGACTGAATATAGAGACAGACAACATAATCGATCCCACAAATTATCTTGATCGCCACCTTGTAGCTGACTGCAGTATATGTTTTTATGCCTGCCTCCTCCATGTTAGTGGATGAAAAATGGACCAAAAGGCAAAGATATCAGATATATTTTTCTCAGAGAAATTTTTTTGTCAAATTAGGTAGTTATTATCACATTGATGTCTGTCCAGTGCAAGATGGCAGCATTCACATCCAGGATATTTTGGTTTAATTTTGGGATAGTGCAGTTCTGGGATGAATGCAATAGGTGTTTCTAAGAGCAGGTCAGTACATCTGCAGTGTGTTTGTATGTGATTAAGGGACTGTGTATGAAGGTAAAACACAAAATACTAACATAAGAGGTCTGTCAAGAGGCCATTGGATGAGAATTAGTAGATCCCATAGGTCTGCTTTAAAGCCTCCACTAGTGAGGCCGTCACACTCCCTCCCCATAAGACAGGGTTCCTACCCCCTGGCTGAGGGGGTAGAGTGGTCATCCTCAACCAAGGTCGCGGTTCGATGCCGAAGTGCCCTTGGGCAAGATACTGAACCCGAATAGCCCCTTATAGAAAAACTGTTGCATATAGATGCATCGTGTGAATGCTTGAATAGAAATAACTTCCACTGTAAAGCTCTTTAAGTGGTCATCAAGACTAGAAAATTGCTATTTAAATACAGACCATTCACCATTTACAATTTCATGATAGTTAAGATTCGATTTACTTGTTCAAGGATGACCCCCATAACCAAACCTTTACATAACTCAAAACTTCTCCAGTCTCAAGACTCTGCATCTCCACCATCAGCAGCCTTGGTGCATTGGAGAAATTTAAGAGGGAGGGAAACGGAGGACCTAAGAGACAGAATAGAGGATGTTGTCAGCTAAGCTGTGAAGCCGTGACGCGGTACAAGGTGTACAAAACAAGGTATGTGCCATAATTTCTTTTTTTTATGTTAAGGTCCATATTATTAGGCTGCAAGACGTGGGGCCACCACATGAGCTGCAGAGAGTTCAGTGAGTGAGGTATGATCAATGAATACAAAGCACATGGGTGTGAATATGACATCCTATCATGTATGACTGTATGCCACCACCTCTTTAAACTATACAGCACAACTTTCAAATCTCTTAACAACTGTTTTCATGTCGTTGGAATGTTGCTGGTGCATTGAGTAAGCCAAAACCTGTATAATGTCCGACTGTATCAGGCACACTGCAGATCGTAGTATCTGCTACCAGTTAATGTTGCTACGTGTCAAGTCATTTATTGTTGCAAAGTTTATGCTTTTTGTATTATGCCCCCAAAGGATTGCAGATTTCAAAATCATCAATATAGAGGCACAAAGACATTCTATGTTCCTCACCAGATACAACAAATCACTGTTCAGAAAGCGATGACCATCTCGATAAGATCCATTGTGCTCCTGCTTTACTGAATGCTGCCCTGCATGATTGTTAACAACTTTATTGAGAATGCCTCTCTGTTTGAGTAACTGCTGTGATGATTTCAATATGGTCCCATATACTGAAGAGGTCAGTTTTGTTTGGGACTCGAGTATGTATTCAACTGGATCAACAGCATCAAAATATTATAATACTGTCTACGTTTGAAAGCAGTAGCTCATGGGCCACTTTTTGCTACAGCTTTCAACAAAGGGTTAAAAGAAGATAATGCATTAGTCAGACTGGCTGAAGTTGCGCATCTTAATGGTATCTAGCATTACTCTGTTTGATACAGGTACAAATGCAAAGCTTATCAAATAATGCAGTTCTGTAAGCATCAATTACTGTACTTGGAACTAGAATAGTTTTCCAATTTTAGTAAAAGAGACGTACAATATTACACTTGTTGGTCAACTATTTGATCCAAATGCTAGGCTGTTTTAATACAAATTTTTAAGGAGTATGCAATTGTATTTGATCCAATTCCTTCAGGAATAATAAAGCTGATGCAAGGTGTTTATTTCACTTCACTTATGCCACTTACTCGCTCTGTCACTTTATTGGATACTCGTATTATTGTATATGCTTTTCAACAGAGCATCCTGTTCAGTGTAGAGTGTGCAAGATTAAAATTTCAAATAGAGCAGGCTCCACGAACAACCTACACAGGCACATGAGAACTGTTCATCCCTCAGTGCAAATTGAAGACAAAAGACAAGCAAGTGAACCTGAAATCATAAAAAGTTCAATAGTTTGAAGAAGAAAAGTTTGGTTCTTACTCCTACTGACATACTTCAGTTTTTTGTAGTGATGTTTAAAATAATGAATATGTTGTACCCTGTAAGATCTTTCCTTTGAATGAAATAAACCAGATATTGATCATTTTGATTTTAAGATTGATAGTGAAGTTACACTCTTTATGATATTTCTTTTTATTTCTAATCAGTTGATTAGAACAAATGTAAATTTAGTTGCAGTAAACCATCTTTTAATGTTTTTTTTTTAATTGAATATATAGCATTTCAAATATGATGTCATAATCCTGCGACAATTACGTTATCACCGGCGCAGAGAACTTGAACATAGTAGTGTCCGACAGCGTTTTTTCTTGCCTCTATGAGGTCACTGTATAGTTCTCTATATAGTGAAGTAGAGAATAGTGAGAGAGTGGGTGATTAAAGCGAACGCACCTCCGGTTACAGTGGTAGTCATCACGTGATCTCGCGACCCGGAACACCAAGGCACCGGGACGTCGTGGGGACAGACATTGTAAACAACTACGCTCGCTGCATCTACACGCGCTTTGTGTCGGATCTGCTGGGTGTGTAACCAAAGTGCCAGGGTCACATGTCGGATGACCCATGAGACTACTGGAGGAGAAGCTGGTAAAGTGTTCATTCCTCCCCTCCAAACCATCGGAAGCAGTTCAAGAGACTGAGAGTAATGACTGTGTCCTACTGCACATTCACCCGTAACACAGGCTCTTTGTGGCATCGTATCGTCTCGTTCAATCTTTTCGTTTCGGACTGAAAACAGAACGAAACAAAAACCGATGTCTTTTCAGGTTTTAGCTTTAAACAACAATCGTTTCTTCGTTTTGGGTTGACAGAGAAATAAAAGGAAAACGAAAGAAAAACAAACTCTTTATGAAAAGTATTTTCATTTTCCATTTACCAATAAACTAACATATGTATTGTATCTTAGGCTACCCATCTATTTTCTTGGCTTTATTTTGAAGTATGTTTCTTTACATCCCGTCGCGAGTCTGTCTGTGTTTTTTAAGTGAGAAGACAACAACAAAATGAATGAATAGAGTGTCTCAGCTCTGGAGAGTTTAACCATTGTTAAGTCTTTCTCTTTACATCATATAAAGGTACAGTGTGTAGAATTTTGTGATATCTAGTGTTGAAATTACATGTTGCAGCTCAACACCCCTCACCTCACCCTCTCCTTCCAAACATGAAAAAGAACCTGTGGTAGCTTCAGTTGTCATAAAAACTCAAAAGGTTTTAGTTTGTCCAGTCTGGACTAATGTAAAAAACATGGCGGCCTCTGTAGAGAGGGTCCCCTCGATGTAAATATAAAGTATTTAAATATAAAGGAACTTTTCTGGGGTAAAGAAAACTACAATTCATACAATTTAGATGAAATGAACTAGTGAAAACATCATGAGGATTAGTCTACACTAAATTTCTGCCAATAGTTCCCTTACACCTAAATATTACACACTGGACCTTTAAGGGTCTCTAATGAGTCATCATGTAGATCAAAGAAATACTGGATTTTGAGCATGCTGCACACTGTTTCACAACAAAAAGCTCTACATATATGTAGCAGTTTCCATATTGTAAAAATACATATGTATTTCAATTTTATACTGATACTGTGTCAGTCCGATATGGTAAAATAAAATTTCAAAAATACATCAATCATTCAAAATGATTGTGCAGGCCAGATATTATTGTTTTGGCCTGCTGGCCTAGACCAGACAATCTTAAGCCTGGAGCGATAGATTAGGGCCTGCACCCACCTTCATAGGTGGGAGGAGAAGATTACTCTGGGCACATGGTTTGGTGTTGTTGTCTTATGCTCTTAAGTTGTGTATGCAATGTAGTGGTGTGGTGCACTTATATAATATAAAGACTGTAGGGGGTGAGGTGATGTTTATCACAGAGGTCTTTCAGGGTGGCCAGCTAAGATATGCAGGAAGGAAATGTAAACAGGCCCTACAGTGCAACCGAGAGTATAACATATGCATGAAGAAGAATAAATAGACAGCAGCTTAAAAATGGAACGTGCGAATTTGAATAAAACAGATCCTACAGTGCAAATAGAAAATGGACGATCATTTATTCTCGCACAACAACAAGATGACACTGAATATACACACACTAGCTGCTCATCAAAGAGCAGTGGCAAAGTAACAAACTATACTGCATTCTGATATACTCAAATATTTCTGAGTGACGTCGCTTTTATCTCTCCTGTATTATGTACCAAAGGAATATATATAATACGAAGCATATTTGTACTGCACTCCATCTATCTGGTAACTGGAGTTACTTTTTGAGTTAATTTTATGCATAGGAAACTACACATAGAAATAATTCAGGTGAGTAAGGTGGATTTGAATTATCTAGATTGCATGGTGACTCAACTGATCTGCAAACTGGGACTTACCCTCCACCACATTCCGTTGCAGAGATGAAATTGTGTGTGCAGGAGGAGACCTTCCATCACTGCTGTCAGCTCCTCCTACAGCAGTCAGAGCAGCTGAGAGATGGCTGGAGCTGGGAGTCAGTCCAGGTGAGAACAGTCGTATCATTATCATCAACGTAGACAGACCCTGCAAGTTGGCTGCACGATGTAGTTAATGTGAGTTTCTGTTATGGGTTCAGGGTTCAAAGGTGGGCTACTTAAGGAAGACTGCTCTCAGGTCCGTTGACATCAATTCGATTCCTGTATGGGACCAAGTAGGATCCAGTTCAGACTCAGGGTCACAAACCTTCTGTGATCAACAGCAACAGGAAAAGGTACAGGTAAACAAGTCAACATTAATTTCACGTCATGTACATGTCATTTTCTAGCTGTATATTTACACTGACTCTTCACAGTCACTTCTTTTAACTTTCAGTAGTATTTAAATGAACATTTATGAAAAAAGATTGTGTAAAGCAATTCAAAATATATTGTCTGAATTTGTCACACCAGTGTCATTAACCACCCAAGCAAATTTGATTGCTTGCAAGTATAAGTATGTCTAAATAGGGTTCAAAATCATGAGAAAAGGAGCGGTATTCTGCTGCTCTTACACAGCTCACCCTAACCCAGGGCTTCCACGGCTGCAGGATGGACAGATGACACTCAAGCAAGCTTAAGTCTCTTTACTAAATCAAAGCGGGCTGGTCTTTGACATATTTTGGATTAATTACACCTGCATCATTAAAAATAATGAGTGTTGTGTTTAATTGCAGTGTCGTCTGTTCACAGCTTTCTTTCATCCTGACGTACTTGAGCTCATCACCTGCATGTGTGCTTCTGTACAGCTAGTCACATTTAATCAGTGGAGAATGGCTTGGTTTTCAGTTTGGTTCCCCAAAGTGCACCGCTGCAGAACAGCAGCATACAACCCCCACACACGGAAGAACAGTTAGAGGGAACATTGATGTTACGGAGCTCTAGTTCTTTTATAGTGTCGGGGTGGGCTATGCTACTGAGGGCCGCACTTCGTCATACATGTCGACCAATAAAATGTATGATTACGTTGTGCGGCCTCCTTCTCAGACTCTCCTAAAGCTGAGGAACCAAGGAATGCTTTAAAACAGTCAAACTTCATACAGCATAGTTCCCATTGTTTTCCTGTTTCTCATTAATCACTTACTGACATGTATAGCATGTAAAGAGACAAATGACTGACTTTGCTTTACACAGTCTTTCAGGCGAACCTGCTTAACATGGTGAACTCCTCTCTCTCTTCCCACACAGTCTGCTGTTGTTACCTCATGTGATGCTGACAGCATCGAAGAAGACATAGCTGATGATGATGATGATGATGGTGGCGGGGTCTGTACAGTGTCTGAAGACAGCAGCAAGGTGCTTCAGTACGAGTATCACATCCTATACTCCTGCAGCTACAGTACACCTGTGCTCTATTTCAGAGCCTTCACTCTGGGTTAGTTACATGTGCCTTTGTGTGTGGTTCATTGACAATATAGTTTGAAGAAAGTGATGACGTGCATCATGCAAATGCAGACAGTTATGATGTCACTGAAAGTATCGGCTGGACTACTGACAAGCTGTTTCAGGAGCTTCAGGAGCAGTGTTTTCTGTAGGGTAGAGGAGCTCCCTGCAGACTATTGGACATTCCAGAACTTTTTCAGATACAAAAAACTACAGGAAAGGGAAAAACTGAAAAAGCTTAACATGCCTTTAACAGTTGCAAATGTTTTTAAAATGTGTGCAGTATTTGTAGGGTACAGTGTGTTAGGGCTACACGATTATGGCCAAAAACGATTATTTTGATCAATATTGTAATCACAATTATTAATCACGATTATTCATCATGTTAGGGAAAACATCTGTATACGATATTTATATTTCAAAATCGCGTTGGTGTAAAGAAAGCGGAATCAATTTGTGGCGTTTGGTGCTGACTCTGTGGTGCTGCTCCACACATTGGTCTATGTATGGGAAATACACACCCTGCTTCCTCAGCATGGTGCGCTCACTTGTTAATTATTTAGGCAGCTTAATGAAGCCTTACCCATGCGTTTGCACCCTGGTGGTTGGCTGACTACTGGTTGAGAAAGTGCTTGATTAGATATGCAGCAGGGCCCGCATTTTAAATGGCAATATCACCGACGATCATTTTAATCGTGGCAGCCCTACAGTGTGTAGAATTGTGTGATATCTAGTGTTGAAATTTCGTGTTGCAGCTGAACACCCCTCACCTCATCCTCTCCTTCCAAACATGAAGTAGAACCTGTGGTAGCCTTTGATTGTCATAAAAACTCAAAAGGTGTTTAGTTAGTTCAGTCTGGTCTAATGTAAAAAGCATGGCGGCCTCCGTAGAGAGGGTCCCCTCTATGTAAATATAAAGTATTAAATATAAAGGAACTTTTCTGGGGTAAAGAAAACTACAATTCATACAATTTAGATGAAGTGAACTAGTGAAAACATCATGAGGATTATTCTACATTACATTTCTGCCAATAGTTCCCTTACACCTAAATATTACACACTGGACCTTTAAGCATTTAAATTAGACTTGGATATCAGTTCTCATGTGTTTCTTCTGAAGTAGCGCTTCAGTAGAGGTGTATATATACCTCTAAATTGTATCCATGTTAGTCTGTCATGAGTATACTGTGTGATATTATGCTGCTGCTGCTTCTTCCTGACATGTGCCTTGGCTAGAGGGGAGGAGTCTCTCATTGGAGGAGGTGTGGAGCTCCGTTCATCCAAACTTTAGAATTCGACTTCAAAACAGTCCTCTCGATACAATTACTCAACAGGTAAAACCTGGAAAGATACAACAATCAGCTTTGTCATCAGTATGTGCCTCTTTGCAGCTCCACTGAGATCTGTTCTTTATGTTTCAGGAGCATCCACTGCTGGGTCAGCCTTTCTTTATGCTCCACCCCTGTAAAACAGAGGAGTTCATGAAGCCTGTCCTGCAGCTGGCTCAGGACCAACACCGGTAATACCACTGTTGGAATAATTAACCCAAAAACAATAGGAGACCAATGTTACACAGATGTTTGTTTGCTGCTTCATTTTCAGTGTGTCACAGTGTATATCATTTACAGGTTTCATGTAACTTGAAGCATTTGTATGAAGTTGAAGATAGTTTTTGCTTGAAGGTTTCTTGCGATTGGAGCATCAACATATGATAATGATGTGTTACTTACCTCAGACAGTATTGTTCGATACCTGTTATGTTTCGTAATACTCACTTTTTGTATGTCTGTATATATCTGGACAGGCCGGTGAACTATGTGTTGACATGGCTCAGTGTGGTAGGTCCTCTGGTTGGTCTGGATGTCCCTCTGATGTACTTCACCCTGCTCTCACCCAGCCCAGCCTCACTGAGCAATACCAAGCCAAACTGATGCTGCAGGTGCTCTGCCTCTGTCAGTAAGCATCACCATGGAGTGCACAGTCTTCCATCAAGATGGGCATTGAATAATCAGGGACAGGGAAATTAAAGGTACAGTGTGTGACATCGAGTGTTGAAATTGCATGTTGCAGCTGAACACCCATCACCTCACCCTCTCCTTCCAGACATGAAAAAGAACCTGTGGTAACTTCAGTTGTCATAAAAACTCAAAAGGTGTTTAGTTTGTCCAGTCTGGACTGATGTAAAAAACATGGCGGCCTCCGTAGAGAGGGTCCCCTTGATGTAAATATAAAGTATTTAAATATAAAGGGTCTTTTCTGGGGCAAAGAAAACTACAATTCATACAATTTAGATGAAATGAACTAGTGAAAACATCATGAGGATTATTCTACACTAAATTTCTGCCAGTAGTTCCCTTTCACCTAAATCTTACACACTGGACCTTTAAGCATCACATGTACTTTTGTGCAGTAAATCTGCTCTTGTTGTTTGGACCTTTGCAGTCTATACGTTATCATTAAGCGCATTTGTCTGTTGCTGCTATCTGTCCATACCCTACTTGATGTGATTTTGAAATTCAGTAAAGAAATTATATCTATGAATGTGTATAAAGCAAAATTGATTTGAATATCTGTATGTTTGCCTGTGTTCATACAATGTAAATAAATATAATTGCATTTTTGATACACACACTGGCTCGACTCCTAACATAGATTCATAAAGAAAAGTGATGCAGCTTTTTACTCATCCAGTATTGGCGTTGTGAACTTAGAACATTTTATTCAGTACTTATAGGACTCTCTCTCACACACACACACACACACACACACACACACACACTTCATACTTCAATACTACTATTACTACTACCATCAATTCTGTTCATTTTCAACTTCTAGCCTCTTCTCAGCAGCACTGTCAGGAAAGCTCTCATTTCATCAGGAGACACATTGTTCTCGTGCTTCCCCTTGTATGATGCAAATAGGTTTTGGTCACACAGGTTATAGGGAAAGTTCATTGAAAAATTAAACACTATCCACTTCATGGGAAGGTCCTTTATGAAGGCCAGTACTTGTTATACATTGTTGGAACACGCTTCTGAACAAGTCAGTAACTTTTGAGATATTTTCACCTGTAGATGGTGCTAAAAGATCTAAGAAATCGATGCTGTGGCAGCAGTTTGCAGCTGCAGTGGTTACCAACAGCTTCCAGGTCTAACACACATTTCTGATAATAATAATACATATTATAATAATATATAATTATATAATTTAATTTTCAAAGACATTATTCTAAAACCAGACTGAGTCATCAGCCGGTTGCCTGAGAAGGCTTAGTTTAATCATTTGCTCAGTTGCAAACTTTAAAGTCATTAAACATTTTTCATTCATACAGGAAATGATAAATTGCAAATCCATGGGACTTTCATCAAGTTTAATTTGCCTGAAATTTCACAAAACAATGTCAGACCAAAAAAATGATTAATTCTGCTATATTTAATTCCCAACCTACATGTTCCATATTATGTGACACTTGTGTCCTACTTTTGTGCAGGTGTCCTTGGAAAACTGGGAGTGACAGTGGCAAACAAAATGGCAGTTTCTTTCTGAACCCCTTAATTGTGGATTTGTACATTCCCCCAACAATGCACATTGCAATGTTTTTATTGCATGGTCATGTCTTTGGCCATGAAACCCTTATGTCTCAGGGAGCATCTTATGAAGTACAATGGAGGCAAAAGCAAGACAACCCCCAAAAAGGTAATGGTTTGTGGTGGCTACAGACAGCTGCTCTCTTCTTATCCCTCCTGACTGATTTTTCAATCATGACTCTGTGGACTCTAGAATTTGAACTGTTTTTCTCTTTTTCCTTATGTTAGATTTGTGTCACACAACACACCCACACAACAAGACCAGTTAAGTGAATTTAAGACAATTCACTCATCTAAAACCTGAAAAATGTCTCTTCCTGTGGCCCTACCTTACAGTCCTTTGCAAAATTATATTTTCTCAACAAAGTTATCCTGGGAAATAAATGAGATGTATACAAGTAATTCAATGCATCAATGCTTTCATCCAGCTGCAGAGGAAAATATTCTTGCTCTCACTTGCTCTAAAAGCTGAGCAGACACGTCCTGAGCCATGTCACCAATCCGTCGGCTCACAGAATTGCCAAAAATGATGCCTTCAAGGCCCGCTCAGGGACGCTGGCTTGCTGCTTGAATGTAGCCGACTGCATCGCTAGGTGCTCTTGATTCCAAAGTCTATGGATTTGTTAGCTTCGGACCCCCACTTTGAAAAATAGTGCTCTATTGGGACCTATGCCCTCAGCCCACCACCATGCAGCTCGATTGGCTTTCGCAAGGGAACACCAGGATTGGCAGGTCCCTGTTCTCTTCACAGATGAGAGCAGGTTCACGATGAGCACATGTGACAGGCGTGAAAGAGTCTAGAGACACTGTGGTGAACGTTATGCTGTCTGTAACATCATCCAGCATGACCGGTTTGGCGGTGGGTCAGTGATCGCACAGACCACTGTGTCATAGCCAACGGTACTAGGACTGCCGCAGCAGTGGGCCCTGGAACCCAGGGAAGGCCGTATCATTGCTGAGGGGTGGAAAGAGATTGGAAAGTCCTTGCAGTCCAAGAGCAAACCTGAATTGTTAGGTCCCTAATCTGTTAAGCAGTTCTATTATCTTAGTGTGTGTGTGTGTGATTAAAATTGTTGCAGTGAACGTGACTGTGCCATCAGGCACATAAAGAAAAACTATTCAAACTTCCATTCCCAAATAATATCCCAGAGTGGAGGTTAGGATCCATAGTGTGAAGTAATGGGTTAGTTTGCTCTAAATACATAAATACTGCGGTGACACTGTGTGTAATGCTGCATGATGGATGCACTGGCACAGACAGAGGAGCGCGCTAATGGACATCAGTTTATTTTTGCCATTCAAACTTGAGTCAACATCAATGACTTTTGTATTTCAAGTTCGCCTTTTCTAAACTTTTGTTCACACGTGTCCGTTGCTTTCAGGTGTTTACAGTCCAAGTGAGGCTGTTGGCCTTCATAAGCTCAGGGTCCACTAACTGATGGGAGAGTTGAAGCAGTAACTGTCTTGTTGAAATTGAACCTCAAAAACAAGCAGGATGCAGCAGGAGGAATTTTAGTCCTTTCAGGTAGAGGGAGTTTTTGACAGTGTTAAATGCCGCTGGTGACTGGGTATACACTGAGCTCAGAGCCGTGGTTATCCAGTTTGTGTTGTCTGGCCCATCTTACAACTTTCTCTTTGTCCTTGTTACGTGTATTGAGTGTGTGTGTGTGTGTGCAGGTGTCTCTCTCCCTCTCCCTTGCTCTCTCCTCCCTTCGTCCTGCAGGTGAGAAGTGGAAGATTGGCTGCCAGCTCCAGAAGATCTGTGGATGGCTCACATTTCAGCCCAGTAGCCAATCAGAGACAGAGGGCACCATTTTAAAAGCCTCTCTTTTGCTTTGTTCTCCCTCTGTTGTTTTCTATCAAGCAAGGTTTGTGGTGGGGAGGTTGAACTGAGGTAAGGCTGGGGTACCCTATACATTCTCACACGTAGGAAGAAATTGTTATGTACACTAGGTTATGGGTTGTTGCCACTGATGTACTTTTATTAGTTTCAGACACTTTTTTAGATAAGATAGTCAGGCCTTTTGTGTTATTTTACTTTCTTACAGATAGAGTTGAGCTAGGCCCTATTTTGTTGTACTTTGTTTATTTTGTTTGGTACAACCCCCACAGTTCCTCCTTCCCCCACATGTTTCAAACCTATGTTTGTTGTTTACCATCATTTCAATTGTAAATAAACCTTTTTTCTTTGACTGCCTCACGTCCACCCTGAGTTCTTTCTTTGTTAATTGTCAGTGTTATTGTTTCTGCAAACACGGAAACGTAACAATTGGGGGCTCGTCCGGGATTTGCACCCGGGACCTCTTGAAAGTGAAGAAACTTTATGACGAAAGCCCTTGGATTCACTGCATCAAACAAACCGAACATGCCTCACACCGGACAGGCATGTAAACTGCACTGAGTTTGTGTTTCCCTTTCTCCCTTTCGCTGATACACATGGTCATTGCTTCTATTCCTGAATACAGACATGTTGAGAGTAAAAAAGTCAACCCAATCAACATGGTCTTAGGGTATATAAAAAGTCCCTCCACAAAGCAAGAGCTGCCTACTACTCCACATTAATAGAATAAAATAAAAACAACCCTAGGTTTCTTCCCAGCACTGTAACCAGGCTGACAGATTCACACCTCCATCGAACCCAGTATTCATCCATTCCTGAATAGCAATATCTTTATGAACTTCTTTAATGATAAAAATTCTAACTATTAGAAATAAAATCTACAATCTCCTGCCCTCAGTTGATGCTGAGGCACCATCAAGCACAGAAATCTCAGGAACAGCTGAGAATCCTAAACATTTTTTAGAGAGCTTCTCTCTGATCACCCTTGATCAGCTCACCACAATAACCCACCCTGGACCCGGAGGTTTTAGCCAACTACAGACCGACATCCAACCTCCCCCTCCCGTCTAAAATCCTGATAGTGTCAGTGCATCACATACAATTTGTCTACTCAGATGCTCTACCATTATTGACAATAATCTCTCAATTCATTTACCTTTCATTATGCTACAAACCGTTTCTTCTAATCAATGCTGTAAATACTCTTTCTGACGCTCTCCACTACACGTGGCATCTATTGCACTGGGATCCCTCACATGTGGCTCTACTTGAGGTTTCTACACTCTTTTTCCCCTTGTTGAAGGTTAAGGGGAGACGATGTCACACCTTGTTAAGCCCTATAGACAAATTGTGATTTGGGAATATGGGCTATACGAATAAAATTTAATTGATTGATTGATTGACATAATGGACAAGTGTGTCTATGTTTAAAGTATTTGTATATAAGAAAATCTGTCTTAAAGAGATGAAGGGAGCAGCAATGAAAAAGTAAAAGAGTATTTTATGTCAAGTGGTCTTGTTGTAACCGTTGTTACCGCACACAATAGGTCTGTTGCTGGACAAACTAGGTTTGTTACACTGTTCTTTATGCATTAAAGGTCAGTTCATGTGTCTAATATAATGATTGTAGTACAGTCTTCTTCTACCTGCACAATATTATAAAAATGAGAAATATGCTGTCTTAAAAGAATGCTGAGTAACTAGTCCATGCATTGGGTCCATCTATGGGTCATTGTAATGTTTTATTGTCAGGATGTCCCATAAAGTGCTTAAAAGTGTTGTACCACGGGCGTCCGGCGGGGACTGGCTCCAAAACACCTCTAGCTACATACACTGCCATTCAAAAATGCCAACTTCTTCCATGAAATACTGATATGTGGAAGCTCATGCAGTGTTTTTGTGAGTAAAGTTAGTGAATGTGCTTTTATTGGATGTCTTAAGCTGGTATGTAGCCTTCATTCACTGCTGTTAACGTTGGTGGCATGATTTTAAAAGAAGACATGGTCATCTGAGAATGAAAACAACCCAAACACCAGTGCAATTCATCTCCATGTAATCAACAGTCGATCGCGACAATCTTCACTGTCGATCCCCGCTCTGGACTCACTGGCTACGGTTTCTCAGACCAGCTGTGTGACGGTTGTCTGTTGTTCACACAGACATCGTGTCCGCTAATGGCAGGGGAACTGCTGGTAAATCTACTGCATTTCCGTCAATACAAGTTAGCTTGTGTATTAAACTAAATCCGGACACTACGGTATGAAGACATGCATCTTCTGGTCTTGTGATAACAACCAAAGCTTTGAATAGTGTTATTGTGTTGATGTAATGATGTTACAAAAGACACTGATTGCACTTCTGTCCATTCTGGGTTTCACACAGACACAAATATAGGACCCAAAATCACAACTCGACAGGCTCACAGGTAAGTACAAAAGGTTTTACTGGCTGAGGCAGGGTTCGGTACAGGTGGTGAGTACTACAAAAATAAATCAGGAAGAAAAAATACAAGAAACTTGAGGGAGAAAAAAAAACATGATCTTAGCTATCCTGGAGACATGACACTGGGAGAGGGATTCCTCACTTGCAACACTCTGAGCTCTGAGGTTTCCCTCACTCTAGTCTCGAGGTAAGGGCAGAGGATGTTGCACCTTGCTAAGTTCAACGTGGCAAATTGTGATTTATGAATATGGGCTTCACAAATAAAATTGAATGGAAGGATGCATGGAAGGAATGATTGATACCACTGTGTGGGAATACTCGGCCCACTCCGGGGAATGACGGGAGGAGAGAATGGCTTGCGTAAAGTCTTTTATTTAGGTTGCCTTCCTTGGCAACCCACACACACACACATATATATATGTCTCTGCTATCTCTCTTTATCTGGGTGGGTCTTTAATCCCGCTCACACGCACACACTCATCCGCCGCTCTCCAGGTCTCAGGACGCCAGCCTACTACAAGAGACAGAACCAGGTTACAAGCATGCTTTTATTGATTGCCCTGATTACCTGATTCTGCCCAGCTGTCGGATCACCAGCTGAGCCACTCCTCCCTGTTGTCCAGCAGTTGGCGCCCTAACCATACCCCACCGCCACACACTGTAATCAAACTGACCGCCCAGTTAAAACAATTAACACTGAAAACCACTACCAATACCTTTTATTTATTTTGAACCTGATTGTTTTTGTGTTTTATTTGATGTGGCTGATATAACACTGCAATTTACTCCTTGGGTGTGTCTTTGTCTTTCTCATTTACTGTGTATCTGTTTATTTCCAAATTCCTTGCTCTTCTTTTTTAGCGCATAGTGTTTGCATATCTGCATATATGGATGACCAGCTGCTTGTTTATCGTTTATTTCAAATGGGATCAAATGTGTTTTATCCTTCTTCACTGTAACAACAAAGTGGATTTTTTTTATGTGGGATTTTATAAGGTCTGGCATTAGAAACTCATCATCAATATATTACATGAAAAAGGATAGTGCCTCTTTTAAGTATTGTTGAACCTGAAAGCTCACCCCTGACCTTGGAAGCTTAAGTGTGACACAATATTTTTTTAACGGACCTTGGATGTCATGGAGATGTGTGCAAGAAGAAGCTAGACCTTGAATTAAGATCATAACAAGTATTGTTTCTTTCGATCTAAGTCTAATTGGCTCTTGCATAGACAACCTGCGTTAACACCGTTGTTGGCAGATGTGACTTTGCTTTTCCAAAATATAGCCCAACCTAAAGCATATGACAGATACAGTAAGAGTTCAGAAAAATATGATGAAAAAGGGAAAAAGCATTACTCGTGACAAATAACAAGACGTAACTAAATTGAATATTGTTCTCCCTGCCTGTTTCTTATGTTGTGTCTTTATTGTCTCCATTTGTCTGTTTTGTTCTCTCTGTCTCTTTCTATGTTCTATAACACATACACACACACACGGAGGATGGTGTTTCCCTTATCATAAAAAGATTAGTATACGCATCGAGCACATTGATGACCGTGACAGGATACTGTCCTCAGGCCATATGCACACTGCATCCTTTACACACACAAACACACACACTCACACAAACACAGACCCAAGTGAACGTTACCGGTATTGAGATGAAGGAGTGTGTCGGATTATTACGACAGGTAGTGAATGAAGATGTTGGGCTTTTCAGCCAGGGTATAGCTTCTCCTGCTGAAAGACACACAGTGGAAACACTCAACAGACGGCACTGTTGACTGGAATGCCCTGGATTGTGTGTGTAGAATATGAAGGCAGAATGTGGAGAATGTGTGGTATGAAGTGTGATTTTTTTTTTGTCTTTAAATTGTCCACAGAGAGTACATTTTGCTTTTGAGCTCACAGTGAATCTTGCTTCAATGGAGAGACATCAACAGGACTAGTCCCATTCCAAGACTTGCAACTGACACTGACTGAGAGGCAGCAGGATCCCCAATAACATTTAAATTCCGTACCACAATCAAATCAGCATTTTTCTCATGTGTACTGATGGTTAAATAAATGTATTAATATCTCTGCAAACTTCTCACCAAGTAAGTAATAAACAACAATGCAGTGATAAGTGGTCGTGCAAGTGGGTCATCCACTGTACAAATAACAAGTTGATTTGATTTGGTGACATTTGTTTCTCTAAAATATCTACAACCACAATAGACCATAATTAAGTTTGTGCAGTTTTAGTATGAAAAATCATCTGCAGAACTCTTCTCTCTTAGCAGTTTCTATTATTGTTCATGCTTTACATTTCTTAAACTCTACACTAGTGTAATCTAATGAGTTTGTATGGCAATTATATAAAAAGATGGAATTCAGCAACAGAAAATGGGTAAAAAAGACTTTTCTTGGTTTATTTCGAAACGCAGTTGTGCATTAGCAACAGTGCAGTCATACTTAAATCCACTTGGCTAAATTTACTGCTGAGTTGTAGCTAAAATAAGGACAGGGACAGGAAGGTTACCAACACACCCGGGAGTTAGTATGGCTAGTGTGGTAGCAATTAGCATGGCTATTGTAATAACAGCAGGCATACACACATTTAGTGGTTTCATTAGGCATTTTACCATGTTTAACATTCACAGCAGTCAAACAACGTCAAGCAGCTCTTCATAGATTCTTTATGTGTGCAGTGATTAACCAAGATATAAACTGACATTGTTTTCTGAAAGACAGTTCAGCTCCCCCCTTTCTCTCAAACCGGCTCGACATGGAAGGCTCTCATGATTTCACCACTGTGTCAGTCAGACGGATGTTCCAAGCCAGAAGTAATCCAATCCAGTACTCAAGTGAGGTATAGGTGCACCAAGTGACCCTGCCCCTAGTAGTATGAGTTACTAAAACAACATCTATCATGTCCAATGCTTATTTTAAATTAAAAATAAATAAATATTTAACGCCATTATTGTTGTGCAGCCTGGTCCCATCATAAGTACTCTTAGCAACACCACCTGCAATGAAGCAGCTATCATAAATGTTGTGATTATTATTGTAACTGTCATTAATGTCATTTATGACATTATTTTATGATTTGTAGACATATTGTATTTATATGACATATTTTTATGAAAAATGTCTGTTTTTGCATGTAGGAACCACATTATGGTCTATATTGTGCAGGGACATGTTAATTGTTACAATGTGTTATTCTGAAGACACGTAAGCTAGTAGAAGTTTTATAATCTGCTTCAGATTGTTACTTAAAAAGGGAATCTGTATTGCCCATTTCTTTGTGAAGATTTTATGTTTTTTGTGGAATCAAGTTAAGTCAAGTCATGAAAACCTATCCAAATACTATTCAATTTGTTCTACAGTCAGCATCAGTGCATGAGAATGAATTAATACATGTAGATAAATGCATGTAAAAACCACAGAGTCATTTAAAAGGCCAATGAGAGAAGGGACAAATAAGACTTTAAATCAGTTCGTTCTGCATTTACACATTTCGCCTGCATGTCATGGATTTGAACAGACAGCGACGTGAAGGTAAGCTAAGACAAATAAATCCATCAGTAACAGAAGAACCATGATGTGTATTTCCAGGAGGGAGTGACAATTACTTCTGATACATTATTTCCTCCTGCAGTGAAGGTGTATAAGTATCTTAGGGTCTTGTTCACAACCAAGATGGTACTGGAGATGGACAGTCAGTGTGGCATAAGCAGTAATACTGGCATTGTACTCAACCATTGTGGTGAAGTCAAAGCTGAGCCGCAAGGCAAAGCTCGTCTTCCTGTGAGCCCACCATAGGATATTTGCTGGGCACGTTTGACAGGGTCATTGTTGTGGGGTGTTGTGCATGTTATAATTAATTGTTTGATGTGTGGATGTGTTGCATGCTTTAGTATTGGATACACTTTTAGTTTGATGTGCTTTTAGTCCGTTTTTTTATGGTTTTATTTGCATGCATACATGTGATTTCCCACTGCCCCTAAAGGACAATCAAAAATAAAAAAAACCTGGCACAATCACACTGATGAGTGTCAGGAGTGAGCACCGGTGGACGATAAAACAGCCAAGTCGTTACAGAAGAGGGAGAGAGGAAACTGAAACACTCCTTTTGGAGGAAAAGTTCTTCCAAAAGCAATTATAATTTTTTTTTAAAGTCTCTGACTTTACTTCCATGTCTCACTCATCATTAACTTTTCTGCAGTACTTCTGTTTAGCTATCTGTCACTTCATGCAGACAGAGACAGAATAGTGAAAAAGTCAGCAGGGGTCAACACAGAAACTGCAGCCAACGACAGCTGATCTTCATTAACTTGCATACGTCATCTTAAGATGGACAACAATTAGTTTAGGTCGATCTCAACGTGATATGTCCTTGTGTACTGTTGTTGTTGTTTGAAGATGCACACGGTTTATTTTTCATATTATGGAAAGTGTTGAGAGGAAGTGAGACCAAGGTACTGTAATTGTGGAGGGAACCACTGTGTGGCGTACTTGGGATGTGAAGTGATAAGAAAACAGGTGGAGGTCCAGCAGATAAAAGTGAAGGAAAAGGTTTCACCTTAGGCTGTTAAGTTGGCTGAACAGAAGAAAATGATTGAGTGACAATTTAGCAAAGAGTAAGTGGCAGCAAAGGAAAAACCTGATAAAAAGAATGAATGGATGGAAAAGAGAAACTGCTATCTGGAGTGGTAAATGCAACTTATGAGATCATGTCTAAAACTGAAAGGATACAGATCATAGTGAAAGCTGCAGAACACCATTCGGGTATGCTGGACTTAAAATGGGAAGAAGTAAACAAACTTAGGATATAGTCAAGTCAAGAGATGGCATGGGTGGGTTAATATCATTATTGATGTTACTCACTTCACTGGAATGCAAGGAGTCTGATCGCTAATGGGCAAGATTTAGTAGTAGGAGAGAAAAGACAGACATGTATCCAGGAGTCCTGGTTAAAACCTAATTTGAATTATTTTTTTCATGAGTATGTGATATGACACCAGATAAGAGAGGGGGGGAGGAGGCGGATGTGCAACTTTTGTAAAACAATACATTCCTTATCGAATATTTGGGATAGGAGGTAAACAAGAATATGTGGTAGTGAAAGAGTGAGCGAACAGTAAAGAGTTGGTTATTGTGAACTATTTTAACCCATGCAAAAGGAAAAAGATAAGCAAAACAGACGTTACTGGTCAGGTAATACAGGCACTGTTAAATGAAAATAATTTAGCGTGTTTAAACGATGGCAGTAACACTAGAATTGATGTTAATGCAGGAAAATAATCTGTGCTTGATCTTACTTTAGTGTCAAATTCCCTTGTGACACAATGTGATTGGACAGTTCACAAGGAGGGAACTAAAGGAAGTGGTCATTACCGAATCTGGTACAAAATAAATATATTTAGCTCACTTGTACACTGTACACAGAGATTGCAGGTGGGAAATTGATCCTTGAGAAGGCAACTGGGAGAAATGTCTAGAAGCAAGTGATAAATATTTAAGTCGGTCAGTGATGGATACACACAGAATCACTTGACAACAACATAAAGCAAGGCATAATTGCAGCTGCAGGAGAAACTATTCCTAGAACTAAAGGGGAAGCAAAGAATAAAGTAGTGCCATGGTGGGAGAAACCTCCAACTTTACTTCCATGTCTCACTTATCATTAACCTTTTGAAGTGCCAAGTACCTCTGTTTAGCTATCTGTTGCTTTATGTTGAGCCATGCATGCATGAGACAGAATAGTGAAAAAATAGCATCACAGCGGGGTCAACACAGAAACTGTAGCAAACAACGACAGCTGCTATTCATTAACTGGTATAGATCATGTTAAAGTGGACAACAAGGCAAACACAAAAGATCAACAGAAGGTTAAAATCTTTTGGTAAAGTCAAATGCAACCAGATCTGCTACTAAAGCTTCTAACAGCACTAGCACATCTTCAGCAGGCCTAGCAGCAGCTAAAGCACGTGCCAGAGCTGAGGCAGCGTGCTCGCTCCACTTTTGTTGAAAGAGATTGTAACAGCTCCTGGCTGGCAAAGCAAGATGCAGAGAGTCCCAGACTGATGCTTCACGGCTCTTTAATCACACCATTCAACCATGGCACCGTTAAAACACCGTGAAAATTAGGAGGAAATATACAAAATTTAAATTCATATTCAATTTTAAAAGGAAGCACAAGATAATCATTTTATACAAATAAAATACAACTATTAAAAATATCTGAATATCAAGGCAAATAACCCCAATTCCTATAACATATATATTAAATACATGAATAAACATTTAAAAAAGCAACTAAAACAAGAGAAGTTTAACATATTAATCAAAAGTAATCACGCTGAAGACCTTTCCAGTGAACGCAATTCACACGCTGTGTGCAGACAATGTAAACAAAGAACAGCTGACCACAGTGAATGAGCGACTCCCACCCTACACTACCTGTAGCAAAGGGAATTAAACCGCTTCGTACCTCATTCCGCTCACCAAGTGCTGTTAAACATGGACTAATGCAGTCTTCATCTCAAATTCGTCTCTTTGTTTCGGGAATGGCCGTAAAGCTGCTGTCCTACTGTTTGCACTGCTGCATTCATCAAGACGCTGATGTGCAGCAGGTGTTTTATCATGCTCAAACAGGAAGTCTCTAATTATCCCAGAGCAAGTGATTTCTTATGCAATAATATCTGTCCCCTCCACGAAAGCTACAGGCAATTAGGAGGGTTGAGTCACCAAATTAAAAGGACAACGTATTACTAATTTAAATAACACAATAAATACTTAGGAGTATTAGTAATATGAATAACAAAATAAACCCGACACAAATAATAAATCATCACAAAAAAACTGCAGAAACTAACAAGTTAGCGGTCAGTTTCAAAGAGACTGAGATCATGGTTGAAAAAGCCCTGTTGAGAGTAGAGGAGGTGCACATGGAGGCTGCTGTTACCACACTGAAACAACAGAAAGAGGTTGCAGCTGCGTTAACCGAAGCAGAGATACTGGAATCAGCTGCAGCGGAGCTGGAATCTGCAGAGTCCAGGGCCACTCTAGTCAGCTGTCACTGCCCTGTTTTGAGTCTCACACCACACTCAATCAGCCAGACAATGTCCCTGGCATTCCACTACACTATCCCTCCAGCTAGTGACAAGCATCATAATAGCCACTCCAGAGTGCATAATATGACACAGACAGCTGTTCAACACTGCCCTGGGATCCATCCAAACAGTTACTTGCACATGAAGGGACCTCAGCCCCACACATCCCCTCTTATGATGCCAGCACCACAGTCATCTGCTCATGACCAACCATAATTGTGACACAACTTTTACCTTTGAATGAATTCATGGAAGGTTAACAATTTAATACACTTAAAACAGAGCAGCAAGCCCTGTCACAAAGGTTGGGTGTATGACCTCACATATGAAGAAAAATTGCACTGTTGTACCCTGCCGCACCTTTCGTCTTGCACCTTTTGTGCAACTTACGCTGTTTCACTTTACTTTTGTTTATTTTCTTTCTCTGTGTTTATATAAAAAAAATTACATTTAGATTTGACTTCTTGATTCTTGTTCTGATTTTTAAAACTCAGATAAATGCTGCTCTAACAAGAAGAGCTGCTAAAACAAACTTTCTCAGTTTTAATGTTGGTGACAATGTTGAACATTGACAATAAAGGATTCTGATTCTGATATGTCCCTCCATGTTCAACATCCAACTGTCATATGCTTCATCCCATCTGAAGAGAGACATTCAGAACAATTCATGAAAGCATCTTGATTTGTGTAAAAATCTATTTGAAAGAACCTTCATGCTTAATTCAAATACAGATAACTTTAAAAACTCATCTGACATGCAATATACATACGCTGAATTCACTGAATACATTCCGAGCAGCATTAGACAAGGAGTCAGGGGTAGGGTGAGGGTTCTCTCGACATCAGCCACTGTGGAAAACAGCTGTAGAGCACAGACAATAAAAATGTGGTGAGGATGTTAGTTTCATAAGTGAATTTTTAGAATCGCAACAATTCAAAGATACATAAATGTAAAAGAAAGACGCAAACTGACGTCAGCAAGAAGAACGAGTTCATCTGAAGTTTCTACAAAGTGGTGGAGAGTTCTCACTCTGGGAAAGGACAGTTTGAACATCTTTGTTGATAATGCAGCACATTAAGGTCTGTTAGAAGCTCAAAATAAGCATAAATGCTTCTGTGACTTAAGATGTAAGGCCATTTGCTTCTGATATCCTCGATGGCAGGAGCTGGAATTGCAACCATACCTGCACCTTCCTGTTGATTCAATCTTTGGCGTTTTTGTTCCACTGTTTCAGTAGTCTCTTCTGTCACATCTCGCATGACTACTTAAGTTATGTTTACGTTACATATTATCATTTAATATCGTGTTTCCTGTTTTTTTTTTTAAACTTACATTTTTATTTAGGTTTTGTAGGTTTTACAATTTAGACAAGGAGTGTGTTACAATGGAAAATAAAACAACAAAAAAGACAAAAAAGACAAGGCATAGTAGGCATCGTTATCTGCATCCATTTTTAAATATATTGTACATAAATCAGAATCAGTCATGCTTCAAGTATTTTTCTCTGTGTCATAATGTATCCATTTCTCCCATTTCGATATAAAGGCATTTTCCTTCCTTCTTAGCTTGTAGCTCATTCTTTGCATGGAAAGCAGAAAAACAGGAAACACGACCATTCGTGTTTTATTTTGGTAACCTGTGTCTCTTCTCGTCCTGTGTGATAACTGACTTTAGCCTGCTTTTGGATTGCTCTTTGTGTGCCGACCCTTTTTTTTCGTAAAATCTGCTGGTGAAAGTTCTGGCTAAAATCTGGTACATTCATATGTGTCAGTAGGCCTCTCTTTTGCACACAGAGTTGGATCCATAGCATCTTGAGGCTCAGTGGAGTGCAATGCTGTTGTCATGTTTTAAGTTTTCAATGCTAGTTTTCACTTGAATAAGCATTGAAGTATAACCACCAGCCATGAGTGAGCCATCCAAGAAAACATTAGCAAAGGTCTTGGGGTATTGCTTCACATTACTGTGAGACTCTGGGAGCGTGTGGGGTTAGCCGCACATTATCTCATTTATCTCCCAGCACTCTCACCATCTGCCAGCAGGGGTGGAGCTCTTGCATTCGGCAATGGCTAAACAGATTTCCCGCGGGATTCAGTCCCATGGCACATTACACTTTTCTGGCCATGTTTTGGATATTTGCAAACTTCAGTTGCTTGTGCCGCTCCGGTCTGTTGATGATGGTGTAGCTGCTTGTGATGATGGACTGGATAAAGGTGCTGCTCTCTAGTGGTGATGGGCTGGAGAGTGTTGTGGAGCTTGGAATAATTTGGAGATACAGAGTGATCATCTCTGTTTCTACAAACACGAAAAATATTGCATTAGTTAATGAATATTAATGGATGATGACCAGACAAAGGGGCTTGAAGGAATCAAAAATACTTTTGTACACAGCCATAATTCCCCCGTGTTAGCTGGTGGCTAAAAGCCTTGTCCACCACATTGAGACACATTTGCATGACCTGATTCAAATGCATCCAACAACTTCCTGAGCTGAACAACACGCAAGATGCTGTACATATTTCAGGTTTTCCTTTGATTTTAAGCCCCAGCATTCAAGCCTTAACATCAGCTGTGATTGAGTCTCTTCAAAAAGATTTGGCATACCTTGAGGATGATGCCCTGCACCTCTTCCCGAAAAGTAGACATTGATATACAATGAGAGGAAAGAATGGTGGGAAACTTATAATGCAATGCCAACAACAGTGTATTCAGGCGTGGGATAGTAATCTAAGTAGATTTTATTTGTTAACACAGCAAGAATCTATCTGACTTTGTGTAACGCAATGAGCACCTATATCGAATAAATGCACAGCCAGACATTGATCAGCATTTAAATGTATTTCTCAATATGCATGGATGAGCCTTAACATTACCTGTGTCACCCTGTGTCAAATTCCTGTGTTTTATACTAAATGTTGCATTGTCCCTTGTTGTGCACAAGAAGGAGCAGGTTTGATAATTGGCAAAATATCAATAATCATATCTATATATATATATATATATATATATAATATGATTATTGGATGAGGATGATATCTATACTCCTGCAATGCTGTTGATAAGAAAGTAAGCAATAAGGATCTTCTAGGACTCATTGACTGCAACAACCATAAGGAAAAATGTTTGTGTTGCCACAACATTTCTCATCTCACTGGCACCAATGTCAACATAGCAATGAATTTGGTCTCCACCCGAACTCAGTTTCAAAACACTGTTTTTATCTCAAGTTTATCAAATCAGAAAGTAAAAGATGAACATTGTTGTGATAACAGTGTTAATTTTACCAACCATAATGGATAAAGAAATTAACTACTCAATATTATCCATGACATATTGCAATGACTGCCAACTGTAAGCAGTTGCAGGTCATCTTTAGTTGAGGAAGGAACACATTAAGTGTTGTGCAGATGAAGCTTGTGCAGGTCGTCCTCATGACCAGCCTGAAGCTGCCGATCTCCACCATGTTGCTGCTGCCACAGTGGATTCTGAGGACATCAGGTATTGTGGTGCTTCATAAAATGAAAATCATTGTCACATCTGTAGATATTAAGGAACAGAGGAGAAACACGATTATTTACAGATACTGTACAATACAATAATTACAATAATTTTGACACATGTAATATCAGCTGTGTTAAGCAGCCAAGACTGGTACTTACAGTTAATTCTGTGTTCAGCAGGTGTAAGCACTACAGATTTCAGCCAAACTGACGTACTAAAAGAAATAAACATTGTACAAATATATAAAATGTCTTTCTACCACATCTGTAATATTCAAGGTGATAATCTCTCACAGTGCTGTTGATAACAGTCCACATCAACTCCGTCAACTTCTCTCAGTGTGAAAACAGATACATATATAATAAATATGAGCACTGTTTACAACAGTGGTGTGTGGAGATTATAATCACATTTAATCTGTTATATAATTACACATCTGCACTGGGTCTAATTCACTGTGAATTCCATAACAGGCTAAAAAAAGAGGTTGTGATAGTAATGGTGGTTATACCAGCCTGTATCAGAACATTTGTGAAACATATTTACTATCACATGCAACTTACACATGCAGCTTATTAGTATTAACTTATTAAAATTACAATCAAATGACAAAACACAACCCTTTACTAAAGGTAGTTAACTTGCTTCAAACTGTTCATTATATGTGTTAAATAAACGCTAAATTACCACAATAACATTAAAAACCACTTGAGGCTTGTAAGTATATGTGGTATGATTATGATAATAAATCAATCAATAGGTTATTTTGTTGTAAAGTTTCAGGGTAACTTCTGTTCGGTTCATTGTTACGACCGCGACCATCCCGGAGCAACAACACCGCAGCGCTAGCCGGTTAGCAGTAGCGGGTAGCATTTAGCCTAGCTCCTTAGCCTGAGCTAACCAGGTAACGATAAGCTCTGTGGGCGTGGCTCAGTTGTCAGTCTTCACTCGGCCCGCCTAGCGTCCACTCGCGCGCCTCCTCTTTGCCCATTTATGGGTTAGCCAGGAACTAGGAGGAGTCAGGCCCCGGCGAGGTGGCGCTGGGTGAAACGCCCACTACGATCCTCATTTTCACTCTTCAGAAACCAACGGGTGACGTCACGGACACTACGTCCATCTTTATATACAGTCTATGTGTGAAACATATAATGCCCAATTCTACATTGAAACACTTCTCGACTACATTTAGAATGCGTACCAGTTTAATGTGACAAGCCTTCACTCCCCGTTATCCAGCCTCAGGACCGCATTGGGCTGTGTTGCTAAAAGGCTAACAAAAGCTAATTAGCTTTATCTCGACATAATGCAAAATATTTCAAAAAAGGCATTGAAACCATGAAAAAGTCAAGAGTAATGACTCAGATCAGCCGAGTTGAACCTATGAGTGAGCCTAGTTTGAAACCTCTATATAATTTAAACGAGTGAATTAGAAAAAAAATTCACCCCAGCTGACAGTTAGTCATTGAGACCAAAACCCATTTTTGAACCAGGCTGTACACATGTTTTATTCTACACTAAAGTTGAGCTTTTTAACATGGGAGTCATGGTAATTGACTCCTTCTTGGAGCCATCCTCAAGTGGCCACTCAGTGAACTGCAGCTTTTTGCACTGTCACATAGGATTCATCGCTCAGCCCCAACTGGTGCTACTTGATTTAAACGCACAGTGACAGGGATGAAAATATTTTTTCAAACATCCAGCATAAAACCACTGCTACGTTCAAGGTAAGCAGAAGGAGAAATAAAGATGATGTTATTCATATTCCACTCGAAACAAGGTCATTTCCATCGTCAAAATGTCCTCTGATATCTTCCTATGAGGACACATCATCCTGTGGCTAAGTCTGCTAGCATCGCCACTTCCAGTGGACTTTATGCTTAAGACGCAATTTAAAGGACCTTGTTTTGAGTCAAATGTGAATGTGTGAATGAGTGCATTTTTTTATTTTTCTGTGAACTATCCCTTTAACCCCTACATTAACCAAAAAGACAAACAGTGTGTGAGAAAAAAATTACAATGTCATACAAAGGTTTGGGAACCCCTGATCAAAATGTTGTTATCATGAATAGTAAAGTGAGTAAGGATATGAACTGATCTCCAAAAGGTATATAATTAAAAATGCTTTTAAACATTTTAAGCAAGATTATTGTATTGTTTTAGATTAAAAAAGAAAGCACAGCGCAAAGTTTCGGACAGCCCAATGAACCGTTTTTTTGTCGGTTTATAATGTGATGTGATTAAGAAATAGCAGTTAACTGTAACAATGGAGGAGTTGAGGTCATAAACATACAGTTACTGTAATACACAAGGAACAATGCCTGCATAGCTAAGATAAATTGAAATAGATGCTGTATACTCTATGCATTATTGCACATTGCACTAACTGAAGTGTCCCAGTGTTGTGCCTTTTTGGAAGCCTGGATCGTCACTGAAGAGTTGCTCTGCCTGTTTAGGGTCACACACAAGTCATATTCTTTAAAGAGTAACCAAACATCCAGATATTGATCTTATTAAATAAATATTGTACTGTACAGATATTTCAGAGAAACCATAAGGAGTTGCCAACACATTAAGGCACTGTTTAAAGGTACAGTGTGTAGAATTTAGTGATATCTAGTGTTGAAATTGCATGTTGCAGCTGAACACCCCTCACCTCACCCTCTCCTCCCAAACATGAAAAAGAAACTGTGGTAGCCTTTAATTGTCATAAAAACTCTAAAGGTGTTTAGTTTGTCCAGTCTGGACTAATGAAAAAAACATGGCGGCCTCCGTAGAGAGGACCCCCTTGATGTAAATATAAAGTATTTAAATATAAAGGGCCTTTTCTGGGGCAAAGAAAGAAAAAAACTACAATTCATACAATTAAGATGAAACAAACTAGTGAAAACATCATGAGGATTATTCTACATTAAATTTCTGCCAATAGATCCCTTTCACCTAAATCTTACACACTGGATCTTTAACAAAGCTTACTTAGATTATAGTAAAGCACTTTTATTGATGTGTTCCTAATACATGAGCCTTACTACTAAACTATAAATAATAATTATTCATATTCTGCTTTTTTGTTAAATTACACTTTCATCCAGAGTTTACCGTTAGTTAAAGGACTGCTATTTTTACACATTTGCGCATGAGAACGTCTACAACAGGTGATAAGGGGCTTGTGCATGCATACTTCTAGAACGGGGGCTGGGCAGGGGCTCTCCACCTCTGTAGGTAGATGTTATTGACCAACGCTGCTCTCTCCTCCTCCCTCCTCTGAGCCCAGTTTAGGTTTCGTTTCTAAACTGGCTGCATTTCTTCTGCATGTTGTGAGGTCGACCCCCAGGACCCGTAGGGCAGCGTGTGTGTGTATGTGTGTAATTGGTTTGGCAGGTCTGGGCATGGGCATGGCATCCCTCTTCAGGTGGAACATCTGCAGCTGATCACCACTAATCACCTGCTACTGTATAAGAACGCTGGTCTGCAGATTTTACAGTCCCTGTAGTATCGTTCAGTATTGAAACAAATTCTGTTGCTATCTCTGTGCTTTGCGTGCATATTCACACTCTGTGTCTCTGCCCGCCTCAAACGCTAATCGACAGGCTGATTAGTTTGCCTGCTTATCCCCCCTGCCTGAATCCTCCCTGCTCGTTTCGTACATTGGCGACCAGAGAGAGCTAGTTCTCGATTCCACCTGATATTCTGTTCAAGCAGCTCAAATGAAAATGTGCATGTATCTGTCTTTCTCCAAAATATTATTAATTGTATTATTTGTATCATCAATTAGACATAACAGTGTCATTGTTGCTCTTGCTCACCTCACAACGAAACCATAAGCCTTTTTCAGACATAATTAAGTCAGACGGATTAAGTCCAGAGAATTAGATCCAGAGTTTACAACCAGTTTGCTTTTCATACATGCACAACTCAGTGGGAGGTTCTCTGCACAAATGCATTCACAACAGCAACAAATCTCTGCATTATTCAGGCGAGAGGTGGTGCAGTCGAGTGCAGAAAGCAGAGGCAGGAAGTAACGTATTCATTTTGCTGTAGACATCACATGATTTTCTTGACAACAAACGGACTCCGGTGTCAGCTCTTATCACCACAAACTCTATTGACCCTTCATCTATGTCTTCTATGTGTATGACACAACCTTTTCACCCGGAGATATTTGTTTTGTTTTGTCACGTGTTAGAAGCATCATCAACCCCCTCCACTCGCTCTAGAATCCAGCTGAGGATCCCCTGCTGTCTTCTTACAATCAAATTCTCCCAACTTTCTGCAACTTTATATTTGGGGGCCAGGCAGAGAAAAGTCAGCAGATTATCTGGAGGCTCTCACTCAGGCAATTGCGACATGCACCTCCTCTGGAGGAAGTGCTGAGAATCTCATTTCAAACAGATGTACAGAAGCTGTGGCTAGAGCCACAACACATGAGAGGACAAAAACACAAAAACATGCAATGTTGCTGTGGCCTGCTTGCTTGATTCACACATTGGAGTGAGTCAGTCACCCTCTGTATCATGGTCAGTAGTCTGCTCCTCATGATTTGCTGTAAATGTAAATACCACATGATGGCATTCATTTAGCACCTTTGGTGATGTAACCGTGAGCCGAGAGATCTACTAAACCAGGGCCTATTATTTGCGTACAATGTATTTGTCCTCCCAGTCAGTGCACGGAACTTTAAAAAACCCTGGTTGGTACTATGATAACACTTCCTGCCCACATAGCAACCTCTTTGCACTCAACTTTCCCTCCTTTGAGGACCAACTCACAAATCAGGGATAGAAACATGCAGTTGTGGTCAGAAGACCCTTTAGGGCCTTTGGCATTTATATATTCACAATAATTTGGCGATCAAAATGTAATAAAACATATCAATAGTAATAATATACATCTTAATATATTAATAATAAATAAAACTAAATTAACAAACCACTTCAGGCTGGTAGCTTTGACCTCTCACCATGAAGAAGATTACACTTAAGCACCTCTGTCCCCTGGTGAGCACCGAGCTGGACCCCCTACTATTGTCTATCTCACCAACAGACCACAGTATAGCCATTTTCAGATATGACCTCCAGGTAAAGCCCAGACAATTGGCTATGGAGTTTAGTCAGAGTCTGTCTTTCACGCATGAAAAACACAGTATCATCCTCAGCAGCAGCTGGGTGCAGCGGATAGAGGCAGGAAGTGACGTATTAACTCCACTGCTCGGATCATGTGATCATGATTACAGCACAATGACACCATTGTCAGCTCTTATCACCACAAACTCTCTTGACATCTTCATCACTGCTAATCTGGAGCCTCTCACTCTGACATTTGCGTTCACACAGATGTGGATGCACTGAAAGGGACAGAAGATGACTGAACAAAGGGCTAGCTTGGTTGGGTTTTTCAATGTTAGAAGAAGAGGTCGCAATTTACTTCAATTCTATTGGATTGGGCTTAGGAATGGGCGATATGGCCAAAAATCCATATCACGATATACACTGCAGCCTCTTGCGATAACGATATTATCATGATACATACATTATATAATAGAATCACTTCAGAACAGGTTACATAGACCCTGAGGAAAGCCAAACTATATATTTAAAAAAGAAAGAAACATAGAACACAGTATGTAGACATACAACATTTATTGTGCCCCCACTGTAATCATACAGTAAGCTGTAAACATAATGTTGCACACTTTTTTAAAGAACAGACACAGTACTGAACATACTTTCAGTATAAGGCAAAGAAAATTCTTCTGTGTACTGACAGATACTATACTTTCATAGATACCAAACTTTCTTACCTAAATGGATACTGTGAATTAGGTCAACACTTCCAGTATTAGGCATGGCTATTTTTAATGAAGAAAATTATTCACTGGTGTCTTTTTAAAGAACAGACACTGTACTGAAAATACTTTCTGGATCAGTTCCTGTTATTTCTGTCCCGCATTCTTGCGACTGGAGCTTGGGGTTGTTTGCATTCGCTGGCACTTTTCGTATTCGATAGCATGTTTACTTTTTAGGTGGTAAAAGAGATTTGTCGTGTTGCCGGTCTTAGCTAGAACTGTCCCCCCACACACTCTACAGATAATGGTTTTCTGCTGTACGTCGGACGGTTTGAATCCATCCAATTCCAAATAGTGGACGTTGCACCGGTCTTTTTAATCAGTTCTACCCGCTCCGTTTCGCCTTCAGCCATGACGGGTAGATTGCGTCATCAACATGCGTTATCGCGATAGAGCATATAATTCAAATCTCTGTCATAGGCAAATTTTTTATCGTTTATATCGTATATCGTTTATATCGTATATCATTTATACTGCGCATTTCTAATTGGGCTGCATTGCTGTTTACCCCTGAAACTCCAGAAATGTTTTGTGGATTCAAACACCCACCCTTCCATCGGCATAGTGATGAGTAAATAATTAGGGAATTTTCATTTTTCAACCATCCCTTTTATATTGTATTCGACCTTTGGCAACACATACGAATGTCATGCCAATAAAGTGGAGTGGAATTGAAATTGATGCAAGGTCTGAGAGTCTAAGAACCTTGAGGATCCATTTGTGAGTGTAGTTCTCAATTGGGATCATATGGTACTATCGTCTTTTTAAGATAAGCTTGATCATCAAGGGCTTTGTCTGTAAGTCAAAGTAAATAAACACTATTTTGGATTTTACAGTGAGCTGATGTAGAGAAGCTAATATGAGAGAAAAATGAGCTTTTATTCTAGTTCTTGTTAGTAGATCCTGATAATAAAATAATTACTGTGGTACAGTTTAGAAGTAATGAATACATGGACAGGTTTATTCAGTATTTTTTTGAGACAAGGTTTCTATTGGTTTTCATAATATTGCAAAGGAGTCCTACAGACACTTCAGAGGACTGTCAGTTGTGTAGTAAAAACCAGATTGTGTTTGAAATCAGGTGGTAAAGTGTACGATATCTGTGGTCCCTGTAATTCAAAAATATCCAGAAACCAGTTTTCTGTGTAATCCTGGGAATCATTGATTTCTTCCTCTGCATAAAACCGACGTTTTTTAATTGGCAAATGCAGACCCATCTGAGCGCCCAACCTTAAATGGGATGTGGTCAGGCTCATTGTTGGCACATTGCCATTTTATCAACATAGTAATATGCGCATTTTTTAGGTGAACAACATAGTACTCACACACATAGAGATGATGTGCACATGGTCTTTGGATCCAATTTAAATGGACTTGCGTCATGTGCATCAAAACATTTGCTTAGATTACTCAAAGAGAACCTTTAACAGTGTACGGTAGAGACCCTTGAGGATGTGTGGTTAAATGCTGGCACCAGATCAAACCTTACAGGCAATCTCTTTAAACCTAAATTACAGCCCTGCTACAGAATGTCAAGATTCATTCATTCATCCAGTGTAATGAAATGATTCCACATGACACCTCCAATTGGTGCCTTTGGAACCCTGCCCACCAGAGGAGCTACCTGTCACATTGGCTTTAAAATAGACATGAAGTGGACATGTTACTGGAAAGGTGACATTCACCAGTAAAATGAATGACTTTTCGTTGTAAAAAAAATCCTTACAGCTCAGTGTTTATTTCATTATCATTTACGATGTAGTGTTGACTGAAAAATTGTACACAACAGAACTGTAATAGTTGACAGATAGATGTATAGATGAGAGGGATGCTTCTAATGTGCGACAGAAGTAAAAGGAAAAAACAAACTATTAAAAAGAAAATCAATATCTCTCGCTGAAAAAGTGGTGACACACACATAGAAGACACACGAAGATGTCTGGAGTTTGTGGTGATGAGAGTCGACACCGGTGTCTGTGTGTTGTCAAGAAAATCTCGTGATATTCAGAGTTCAAGGGAAGGTTCACTCAAAACAGTAAATTCACTCATTATCTACCCACCACTATGCCAAAGGAGGGCTGGGTGAAGTGTTTGAATCCACAAAACACTTTTGTAGTCTCCGGGGTAAACACTGTTGCAGCCAAATCCAATACAGTTGAAGTAATTGGCGATCTCTTCTTCAAATGTAACAAAACAATAGAAAAAAATGCCTCCATACCACTCCTGTGGTCTCAAGTGTCCAAAAGCTCCGCCATTCAAATTTGACTTGAACAGCATCATTTACAAAGAAGTTGCAGTTGCTCTGTAGTTATTAAGTTGAGAAAATTTTAATTACCAGAAGTATGTGGTAATAATATTTTATGTTGCTTGATATGTAGTTTTGTTACATAGCTTGATTGCATGACTGAAATAAAATTTGTGGACACTGAAAGTGTGTGTATGTGAGTGTGTGTGTGTGTGTCTGTGTGTGTGTGTGTGTGTGTGTGTGCGCGTGTGTGTGAACATTGGCTCCACTACGACTTCTCTGTCTGTGTTTTAATGGTGAATTGTAACCAAACTGGATTGTTATTGCCATCCACTGGCTTGTTATTTGTTTTTTACATTCACATAGTCAGTCAACATTTTGTTACTAATGGGAGATGTGTTTTGAAATATATAAACTCTTCTGGTCTGTGTTATGGAGGTTTTCTGGAAGCTGGTGAAAGGAGAACTCAGGCAGCAGCTGATGTCTTATGCAGAAGATTTTAATGTAGATGCATCAAGGAGACCAGCAGGTGGAACAATATACAAACACTAACAGAGCAACATGAGCAAGTCTCAAGATGTCTCCCACAGCATCCCCATATATCTTCCTCTACTTGTGTCACTCATTCTAACAGCACATCCATGAATGGCTAGAATTGCTGTCACACTCTATGTTACATGTAGGTGTTCACATCCTGTTGGATAGTTAAGTCTAAATATGCAACTAAACCACATTGTGTCCTCACGTCTTGTCACTGGTGAGATACACAAAAAAGTTGGTTCCCCTCTGTCTGGAGCATCTGATTTAGATATGAATGTCTCTAAGTGTAGACACTTCAATGCACTGTTGGTTGGTCCTTTATCTATAACCTGACCTTGGGTACTGCTTGAAGAGAGAAGGGAGTATCTGTAGAATTAGACAGGCCCTATTCTCCTGTACAGATAAAGTGTAAAATACAATATTCTCCAAAAAATGGGATTAAACATTGGAGAATGCATCAAACTCAGCATATTTGAACAGATACAGTCAAAGGTCATCCTCTGTGTGTTTCTGCTTTGTTCGTCTCGTCCCCTCTAAACCGCGTCAGTGTGACTGTCATCATCATTCTTTTTATTCTATTTGTGTGTACTTTAAAGTGTTTATTGTGTGTGGGACATTTAAGTTACCACAACAAGTTCCTTCTCTCAACAAAACTCATTAGGAGGAGGACTACTCCCTCTTTACCTCTGTATCACCTCTTCATGGGCATCTGGGGGAAGGGGTGGCATGCATCTTGAAGCATGGATCCATTTTGCTTTACCTTGGACCCAAAGGGCTGTTCTGGTTAACAGCACGTGAAATGGGCCTTTCCACCTATAAGATAGAAGATACACTTTTCTAGATTTGATTGTACATAATTTCCTGGAAGGCTTTAATAAGTTTATTAAGTTTGGTCAGTCTGCTTGACACCTGTAAATGAAACAAGGTCTGGTTTAGTTTAGTTAGTTAGTTTTATTAACATCTCTCTCATATATACTCATTAGTCCAAAGCTGAGTTTTTATGGGGTGTCAAATGTGGACTTGCACTAGGTGTGCTTTGAATGGAATAAAGTACAATAGGTAATGTGTGTGGCCACTTCAAACCATTTAAATACTTCATATTTACATTGAGGGGACCCTCTCTACGGAGGCCACCATGTTTTTTACATTAGTCCAGACTGGACAAACTAAACACCTTTTGAGTTTTTATGACAACTGAAGCTACCACAGGTTCTTCTTTCATGTTTGGAAGGAGAGGGTGAGGTGAGGGGTGTTCAGCTGCAACATGCAATTTCAACACTAGATATCACAAAATTCTACAAACACCTTTAACAACAATTATTTCTGCATCCTGTCTCCAAGTTGGGAAAGCTTCAACCTGGTTTACAATTACTAGCAAGTATTTGTAGCTCAGCTTTGCATATTACAAAATGTATTTCCATATTTATAAAGAAACACAGTGAGGGTAGCAAATGATCGTGTTTCACTGTGTTGCATTTTCTCCTAGTTTGCTGTAAGTAATGCATCTCTCCATTAAAGTGTGCAAAACTTGTGTGATGCCTGGTGCAAACCATTGTGATCTTATTATCTTATTGATTTATTTCATTGAGCCCCCCTTTTCCCACCTGTTATGAGCCATGCATGACAGTGGGCAAACAGGAACAAAAGGGATCACGGACAGACTGGACAACCTCTTTTGTTTATAATTTACTTCAATCAAAACCAAAAGCATATCTTGAATCATTGTAAATGGTTGCAACTTTGACTTTTGCCAGAATGCAAGTTCTTGTAAGTGCCTTCTATACTACAGAGGTACCAGAAGATAACACTCATGCTTTCAACACTTCTTAATCAGTTATTACAGCGTAGCCAGCAAGATATTTGGTATCACACGGCCTGCTTCCTGACCCATCCATGTACAGAATCAAATCAGAATTTGTTATAGGTGCCTGCAACAAATCTGGTCTCTGGTAAAATAACCACAACTGAGTCATGTTCATCATCTTCATCCATCATAGGAAGAGTGTCTGGGTTTAGAAGTGGTGAGCGCTTTAATTTTAGGTGGGGGCTTGAGAATGATCACCTAATAGCCAGATTGACAATCTGCTGTTATTTTGCTGAGTAGCAAAACTGAATGGGCAACATGAATCACAATACAAAACAATGGGTGAAATTAGTTTTTCATTTTTTTTCTTTTGTTTTTCTTATTTATTTAAAGAAAAAATCAGTCTTGAGAGCAACAGCGACTACAGTCCTGAGACAGATAAGAACAACAGGAGACAAGCATGACCAGTAACAGGACAGTAATGATTCAATTCAATTCAATTTTATTTGTATACCGCCAAATCATAATATACATTATCTCAAGGCACTTTACATAGAAGGTCAAGACCTAGACCAAGCACGTTTCTGTGGCATTCACAAACCTACAGGTAAAATGGCTGCCTGTAGTCAGGGAATCCAAGGCAGGGGTCGCTAGAGAGCCCTTTAGATGTCTAAAAAAAACCTTGTCCATCTCCTCAGTCCATTGTGCTGTGCTCGGCACAGCCTGTAGCATGTCAGTGCACATGATGAAATCCATGGTATTTACTCATAGAATCAGTGTCTAGAATAATTCCAGAAAAGGGGCTGTCCATCTCTCAGCACGTTTCCCAAATATGTAACCAATGGTGAGCAGATCTGTAGCTTAGCCAGGGATGCTCTGTGACCACATTTAGGAAGTCTCTGCAACAACAAAATAAAATCCAGAAGAGGGTGCAGGCAGGCAGGCGCAGGTCATCAGGCTCAGAGAGCACCTCCAGGTGAACCAGCGAGAGTGGGTTGGCACAGCTGAGAGTAGTTGGCCAATTAGCTCTCACTGGATTAAAATGGCAGCACCGGAACTGCCAAGAACAAACACGGGAGTGAGACGCACATGAGTGGAGCTGGAGGCCAGAAGAAATTGCTCTTGCTGTGTGTGGGAGACCAGTGGCATCGTCAATTGCCACAAACAGTGGCATAGTTGGAGGAAGAGTGGAACTGACTTCCAAGAAAACCTGAATGATAAAAAACACACATATATATTTACACTGGGTGATGTTACACAGCTGAGCTCCAGCTGAGATGTGTTTATACAGAGGGTTTATCTTTAGAATGGCCATAAATGTGTTTGTGTGTGTGTGAGAGAGAGGGAGAGCGAGCAAGAGAGAGGAGGGGGGGAGAAAAAAATTGCCCTGCACCTGAGGTTTTTTTACATTAACTTTTAATATAACTACAGCCTTTATGAGGTGTCTGGTGTGATAAGGATTCAGGAGATTATATATTGTGCAGAATTCAACATATCAGATCATTATAAATTACACTAAATTGGATATGTACTGTTCATTAGAGACTACCCTAACAAATACTACATTTGAACACTTGACTCTTACAGTAAAAAAAAGTAAAATATGCATGAGGGACATCATGAATCGAGATAGGAAGGGGGCCCACAGAGACTAACTGTGTACAGGGCCTAGAATCTTGTGCAACGCTCCTGGCCACAAATACAAAATACTGACTTGACTTCTTACCCGGAGCCCTTGTGAATTATCGTATGCAGATTCAGGATCGCTGCTGTGGCCGCATCGTGGATCTTGATGGTGGGTATTAGATTGTGATCGTGGACCAAAGATCATGATGGTGAATCACAAATCAGAGATCATGATAGTGGATCGTGTTCATGGTGGCAGCTACCAACCAGCCTGGTAGGAGGTCCACACTCACTGAGGGTCCAACCAGAGGGATCACCCCATCCGTCCACCTCAGACCATGGAGGAAGAGGGTCCTAAACACCTGTTGCAAATGTAACACATCTGGAACCAAATGTTAGCCCTTAATTCCAGCCAGCGATTTTAATCCTATTCTTATGTGGCTGGAGGTCACATCCCTCCCTGCCGCTGTACTCTGCCAGCTTTACCGGCACACTGATTACTGGGTAGCACTGTGTGCCCTTTTATATACAGGTGTGCCATACGTCAGTCTCTGCCTCTCCTTCCTTTTCCACTCCTGTGGTGACTACAGCCTGGCGTGGAAGAGACTTTTATTTTGTTTGGTGTAACAGCCATCATGGGGCACTATTCTCCCAAACAGCGCAGCCGAACGGCTGGTGCCGTGGAGGACAGATTGCCCTGCTGGAAGCCCTTCTGGGTGGGGTTTTGTGTCCGTTTGTGTGATAATGCTGCAGCCTTTGAGTCTCTCATCCTCCGCTTCTCCCTGAAGCTGTTCACTGTGGCTTGGCAAAGTGAGGCCCTGGTTTAGTGTTGGGAACGTCATTGGCTCTTGCTGCCTCTTTTTAAATATTTATGGCCAACCCTCAAAGGACATGCACTGTTTTTAATTGTTAGTTATATTAATTTGCCTTTGATTTATTTTTTCATTGGTTTGTGTTAATTTAAATTATCTTGATTTGATTTGTGTTAGTAATTTTGTTATTTACTTTGGTTATTTTGCATTTTCCTGGATTTGGTTTATTTTATTTAGTTTTGAATATTGATTTTTTTGTCAGCACCAGTTATGTCTAGCACTTTGGCTGATTTTTAACTCTCTTTTCTTTTGGTCAGACAGACAATCCCTTGTGGTGGTGTTTTCCTCACAATCCCTTTTTTCATTTGTGTGCAGTGTCATGGGTGGTTAGTTTATGGACCTTTCCCATTTTTGGTTCCCTGCTGCTGTGGTAAGCCCCACCCCTATCCTCATTACCCTGCCTAAGTGTTAGTTTTATGTCATTAGTGTTATTGATCTTGGTGCTTGACATTTTTACTTTCTGTGAATTAGTAAGTATTTTGTCAAATAAAGTTTTTTTCCTTTAAAACTGAAACTTTGTCTCGTCTTGTAGTATTTGATGAACCTGTGTTACCATGCTAATTAACAATTTAGCTTTAGTAATTTCCAGGGGGTGAAACTCCCCCAGGTGGCGTTGTTGCAACTAATTGTCATCCCCCCTGCTTTTTTCCAACTGCTGTAGAACTTGCCAACTGAAACTTACATGATTTCTTCATACAGCATGTGATCATTGAATTGTCATCTCCTGCTCTTTGTAGGTAACAAGAAAATGGTCTGTCGTAGTCCCAAACTATTTTTTCTGTCTCCTCCACAGATGAGCTCCTCCTCCACCTGGTTCCACTGGCAAGTAGGTCACATTTCTGAGCAAAGAAAAAGCCAAACCTTGATCCAATTCACTCCAATCTCCTACCTTTTCATCAGATTTTGACCTTGTGTGAATTGGAGAGGGATAGACGTCACAGCTTAGATTCCATCAGTAGTGAGGATTTGCAGGTTTTAAGTCTGTGCTCTTTGGCCTCCTCACAGTAGGACTTCCTGGGGCCACGGGGCTGCTCTCTAGCACAAAAGTTAAACCTGCCTGCTGCAACAATGACACATTTAAGGACTCTAAAGACATTGAACTTTGTTGGACTGGCAAGCTGTTCTCATTGTGACCAGTGGGAAATCATGCATTGAGAATTAGAGTCTGCACAATGGCAGGCTGACACTGTGAGACATAATATCGTGGCCCAGAAATGTGACTGAGTGAGGTGACACTAAATGTCCAGAGGGGTTTTGTTTTCTCTCTGCTGAATTCTTAAAGGCATAGTTCTTATTTTGAGTAATACATGTATTAATTTACTGAGTCTGAGATGAGATGGTTGTCTCCATTAATTGGTTGGGGAGAAAAGGAAAAATGAGGGAGAGAGATGTTGTAGACATGGTACAAGTCTCTAACCAAAAAAATAAGTCTGTTACTAATGGCTTGCCTTTTTGTTGATTTACATATTGCAAGAGCTTCCTGCCATAAAACAGCAATTTGACATGAGTTTTCAGCAAACTCGTGGCTTACTTTAAGGACACAGCTCAGGTTATCCGAGAAAACAAAATAACCCAAAACTAAAACTGTATTATTCCATCACATACTTAAATGTAGATATATACCAACAACATAAACAAAAATATATATATATGCAAATTAATTAATTGTATTAATTTGTCATATTGTAGAGTGACAATATAAATTATACATGGATTTTACAATGGATTATAGAGGCCTCAGGGCGGAGAGGTGGATGCAAAGGGATGAGCGAAGAGAGAGAACAGTTGTAATCATAATAATATAGAGAGAGAAAAGCTGTTTTCAGACATGAAGTCCGGAGGATGTTGAGTAAAATAAGTACCTTTTTTGCAGCAGCAGTAGCACATCAACCACAGAGTCAGCCCTACTCACCAAAAGCTGTCAGGAAATCTTTGTTTATGTCACTGCTTTTTCACCCTTCTTTTTCCGTTTTATATCATGTCTGCCTCTTATCTCTTGCTGTGTTCTCACATTGGCTACTTTCGACATTCTGCTGACTTTTTACTAGGGAGGTGGCCGGAGAAACTCCTGGGAAAGTCTGGAGGCTCTCACTCGGATATTTGTGTTCACAAATAAAGTCCCTCAATTCAGAAAGGGGGGGGGGGGAGCTTAGTGCATGATAGGAGTTCCCTCACCAGTCTAGGCCAATAGCAGCATAGCTAAGGGATGGTTGAGGGTTCACCTGAGCTTTATCAAAGAGATATTTTTGAAGCCCATCCTTCAAGATAGAGAGGATGTTGCTGAATCTAAACTGGGAGCTGGTTCCACAGGGGTGGAGCCTGGTAGCTGAAATTCTACTGTCTATTGCATTCTTAGAGAACCACAAGTAATCCTATATAAGGGAGTAATGTAATCGGGCTGTAATTGGGCTGGAGGAGGATTTGGAATATGACAATAACATGAGGTCATGTGAACTTGACATTCAGCCACCAAAATGCAATCAGTTCATCTTTGAGTCCAAGTGAATGATTGTACCAAATTTGAACACATTCTCTCAAGCTGATTTTAAAGTATCACATTCAAGAAAAACATAAATATACTGTGTGAGGCCACCATTACCCTGACCCTTTGGCTACCAAATTCAACTCAGCTAATCCTTGAGTCCAAGTGAATGTTTCTCCCAAATGTGAATGGGTTCCATCTAGGTGTTCTTGAGATATTGCATTCACAAGGCAAAAAATATGCTTTGTGAGGTCGCAGTGAACTTGACCTCTAAACGCCAAAGTCTAATCAGTTCATCCTTGAGTCAAAGGAAATAACCAAATGTACGTACAGCTGGAAAACCAAAAACCCTAATGCTTGTGGCCACTGGTTATCGTGGGCACAGAGGCATAACAAGAACATGTACTCGTTTTTCCCAGCATCCTTTTGAAGAAGGGTTTTTCTTCTTTTCATAATATTGCACAGGTAGAAGAAGGCTGTAATAGAAACTTGTTTCGTGTATTATCAAATGATATGTCCTTGTCAAACATTACTGCATAATTGCATCGCTGGTAAGCAACAGCTCTTTTGAGAGTTTTATAAATGAATGGGAATTTTGATATTAGTTTATGTAAAAGAAGAAATTTAATTATTGCAAACTTAGCCTGTGGTGTGTAGCCTGTGATGAGAATTACATTGATCTGACTTGTGTAGTGTAGAACTGTGAATTCAAGTAAAACCTCCATAAACAGTCTAGTTGGAAGATGATATTATAGACAAGTTGATGGTTTTGATAAAAAGAAGAAGATTGGTCTAAATATAAATCTGATGCTACAGTTGATTCTAAGTATTCTATACTGAACAGTGTATCTTTGCTATTTGTGGGAAGGAGGTGATAATTCTCTTACAGTTTTATTAGTGAAGAAGCTCATGAAATTATTACTGCTGAGAGTAAAAGGAATGGATGGTCTAGTAGAGCTATTACTCTCTTTCAGTCTGGCTGCAGTGCTGAAGAGGAACCTTGGGTTGTTCTTATTTTTTTTCAATTAATGATGAATGATAGGAGGTTCTGGCATTTTGCAGGGCTTCCTTGTAAGTTACCAGACTATCTTTCCTAAAATCATCAAGATTGGTGGAACACCACTTCCTTTTTTTCGAAGTCTGTTTTTAAGCATGTAGTTGTGAATAATACCATGTCCTCCTCTTGTTGTACTGACACATTGCAATGGAGTAAATATCGAAGGAATTCTTTCCTTAAATTTGGTTCCAGTATTGATAGTTACAAACTATAACAGAATTTATGTCCAAATGTATTGTAGTTGATAATTGTAAATTGTATTATACATTAAAATATAACTAAAGAATCGTACAGCAAAAGGGTTTTTGGTGACATATTATTACATTTAAAATGTTATGCCCTATGTCTAGAGTGAAGTGCAGATTAAAACCGTTAGTGGGTTTAGTTACATGTTGAATAAAACCTATTTAGTTTATTAGTGAATTAAATGCAGAAATAAGGCTGTCATCAGCATTTCTTTGAATGTTGAACTCACCCTCTATAGTGACTTTATCTGTAGTAAGCACCAACTAAAAATTTGGAGAAATGCATTGGTGGACGTTATTGAATAACTACTTGGACTGTTTTTTGAGCAAGGCTGATAATAAAGCATTCATGTGAGTTATAACTACCTCCCCCCGCACCCCCACCCCCCCCCCACCCCCACCTTTACCTGTGCTGTGTGTGAGTTTTAACATGAGTGGTTGTTGATTCTTTTAAACTCACATGTTCTTATTGTAACCAGGTCTCAGTAATACATAATAAATCAATGTAATGATCAGTTATCAGGTCATTAGTAGAGAATTTGAAGTAAATCTCCTAATATTTAATAGCCCAATTTAATTCACATTTAATGATAGATCTGTCACTACAATTATCTCACATTGCAATTGATTGTGGGCAAGGTTGTTAAAACTATAGCAGTGATCTAGAAAATCCTTGCGATGAAAAGACATTTAGAAAATTACAATGTATCACTTCTACTGAAAGAAACACAATGACTAATGACTAATGTTGTCATTCTGCCATATTAATAAATGTGGTTGCCAGATCATTTTAAAGTGTCAATATTTTTCTTGTAATAACAAAGTCAAACCTTTATTGGGACAATTATCATTTAAAACTTGACTGTGCACTTTGATAACAATATTGTTATTATCATTATTAATAATTTATCAGTCTTCATTGGCCCATATCACGGGAACAATGACATTGAAAGGCCACAGTGGCGCAATAATGGCCCCCTGTCCGATGGGAATTGAATGGAGGATAGCATCCCTGAGAAGCCTATTCTCTGGCGTAACCGGTCGTACCCCCCACCACCGCCACCATCAACCCCCACCCTATTCTTCAAACAACGCTGTGACTGACAGCTCCCTTTCACAAGACTCCGACTGGCAAGGAAGGGGTTTAATTCCAAACCATTTTGTAGCATGGCATGATAATGACTCAGACCCAAGCCCAAGGGCTGAGATGGACCAATGTGGTATTATGGGGGGGGGGGTTTAAGGGTGTCCTTTTTATTTTTCCAATGGGTTGGATGAGATTTAGGTCTTGGTTTGAATTTCAAACCAATTTTTCTCAAATCAATATGTATATGTGATTCTCCTGGTGTGTGATATCATAATGTTTCTATAATTGTTTAATCATATGATTAAAATGTTTTCACTAAATATTTGACATATGCTATAGCTCTGCAACTTCAACATGTAAATCCTGATCTATATGCAATAATAAATCAATAAAAATAATAAATCCCTGCGAGAGGTCATTTTCTTTTGTGTTTCTTGTAATTATTGTGTATTTTCACCGAGTAAACACTGAAATTAAATTAAGAGCCATCACATTCAGGAAATCTGTGCTTCAAAAAATCTAAAGAAGCACTATGTATATTTTTTACTGTTAAAATGTTAAAAATTGCAAGCTGCTTAACCAGACAAGTTTAAGGTTAAACGTATTCAGGCTTCTCAAATGTGATATTTGTTATTTATCTTAGTTAATGTTTGGAATACTCAAAATAGACTTTAATATATGTCTTCCTGTGGTCTAGGAAATTGTAGTTGGCATTTCTGGGGGGACATTTTTTGTAGACCAAACAGTGAATGACTTGATTAAGAAAGTGTGTGCACGTGAAACAATCAGTTCTGACTGTGGCTCAGGACATAGAGCAGGTGGAAGATTCAATCCCTGTCTCCCTATTCTATGTGCCAAGGTGTCCTCGGACAAGATACTGAACCCTAATTGCCCCTGTTGGCTGTAGCTGCAGTGTATGATTGATGTATGATAGAGAAATTGCGTCACATGGATGCATGTGTGTGTGAGTGAGTGGATGGTAAAACGGTACTGTGAAACCCTTTATATCGTCATTAAGACTAGAAAAGTGTTAAATAGATATAGACCATTTAATATATTGCAGTAGACTAATTTCATTCATTCAGTGAATAAAATGTTACCAATGGTGTAAAAGTAATCACAAGCAGATTTTGATTGATAGCAGGACCCCATCGTTATTGACCGGCATGACCTACACCCCTTGGTGTTTGCCCTTCAACCTTTGGCCTCATGCTGTAACAATCTGTTGACTGGCCAACTCACTTCCTTCCTGCTCAGCACAACAATGTTGTCAAGCTTAAGGGATCTTCTGCTGAATGACTCAGAAGCTAAAGAGATGGGGTCGACCCTGAAGATAGCACAATTTGTGTTTGGTTTTATCCATTCATACTATGCAGCAGCTGTTTGTGGAAGAGACATAAATATGGAGAATGTATAGTGTTGTTTATCTATAGTTATGTGGGTCCATTTTGGTTCAATCCCATCAATGTGAGGACATTTTGATGTTATGAGGACATTTAGGCCGGTCCTCACAAATGTAAAGGGTTGTTTGAAGGTTAAGAATTGATTTTAGGGTTAGAGTTAGGTTTAGGTTTAGGTTAGGATTAGGGTAAGGGTTTGGCATTTTAGTTGTGATGGTTAAGGTTATGGTAAAAGGCTAGGGGATGCATTATGCCAATGAATGTCCTCACAATTCTATAGAGACCTGCATGTGTGTGTGTGTGTGTGTGTGTGTGTGTCTGTGTGTGTGTAATCAGTAGGCATGGCCCGGAAGGGAACACAACTAAAGAGACAAAAGGGGTCAGGGAATAATATATCCACATTGTTACAAAACCCAGTTCATCTGCAAGATGCTCTCAAACCCTCCCATCTTTCTCTTAGTGCTCTGTAACCCACCCCCCCTCTTTCAAACTCCCCCCCTCCCCTCACCCCTACCCTGCCACCTTTGACCAAAGAAGGACGATTTTGTCCTTTGATCACTGGAGGGTATAGAGGGAATGAAAAGGCTAAAAGGAGTAGCAGAAGCAGTGCAGGAGCTGAGAAGATGAGCTGTTTACCCTGCACTTGGCTTCTGTTAAGGCCTCCTGTTTTTCCCATCTCCTCCACAGACCACATGCTTCTTACCAAGCCGAACCCTTCCCTTTAGCTTTTTCCAGCCTGGTCAGAGGTGGAAAGCACACCCCTCTTTCATCCCTTTTCACTGCCCTGTTCTTATCCTCATGTCATCAGGGGTGCTACACCTGTCCTGATCTGTCTATACACCACCACCTTGCTGATTAGCTCTTAAATGGGGGAGAGGAGGAGGACAGTAGATTTGGTTGGAGAATGGGGAGGTTTTTTTTGGGTATTAAATTTCAGAGTTGGAGGGTTCAGGTTTGTAAGATGGAGAGACATCAATATGCTGACTCACAGGCCAACTCTCACTCTGAACAGGACTCTTTTTGGGGGGGCTGTGCATCATTGTCTAATTATTATAATTTTGTATATTTTTATGAGTTTTGAGTTGGTATAGTAACACTAGTAGTTGAATGACTGGAGGCCTGGACAGTACCCACATGTCACTGAGCAGTTCATCATCTGCTCTCTGTCTGGGTTGTGTGGCCATATACCCCTCACTAATTGGAGAAACTCACCGAGCTCCTGGATGTGGTTTGCAGCAGCAGCTATGCCCTCCATGTGGACCCAGAAACTCACTATAGAGAGTACAATAGATTTGTTCCCAGGAGCAACTTGGCTACTTGGGACTGCCCTGACTTCAAAATACATGAGTTCTGCAGGACCAAGACATCCAAAAGCCTAAAATTTGAAGTGCAAAAGTGTATAATGATTGTCCAAACTAGACAAGACAAGAAACAGTAGATATGAATTTTGATCTTCAAAGTATAAGCCTAAAAATATTGTAAATAAGCAGAGGAAATTTTGTTGAGGTTATTACTTATCATTCTCGTTTTGTGGCTGATGACGAACAAACTACTGTATTCTAACCATGTTGAGTTTCTCTATTATTTTTAAGGTCTATGTAAAGTGCCTTGAGATAATGTATGTTATGATTTGGTGCTATGCAAATCACATTTTATTTAATTTAATTAAAAGTGAAAACAAATAAAGTTAGTGATGTCAGACTGATTGCTACCAGAGCAGAGAGCAGAGAAGAGAAGTTAAATAGATAATTCACCCAAATATGAAAGTTCAGTCATTATCTACTCACCACTATGCCGATGGAGGGGTGGGTAAAGTGGTTGAGTCGACAAAACACTTTTGGAGTTTCAGGGTTTGCAGCCAAATCCAATAAAATTGAAGTAGGTGGCAACCACTCCTTCAAATGTAAAAAATAAGAGACAGAAACATAAAATGCCTCCATACTGCTCCTGTGGTGTCAGCTAAGAGTCCATAAGCCCCAACATTCAAATTTGACTCAAGACTGCATCATTTACACCATGATTTTAGTGTAAATGTCCACTGTTATCCTCCTCATAGTACTGCTGCAGTAACTACAACTATCCTGAGAACTTGTGAAACTAATAAGTTCTCACCAGTGTCATCCTTCATTCAGTTAGTTTGAAAAGTCCTCACTGCATACTTCAGGGCTCCTTGTTTATGTCAGATAAGTCATAAAAGCCATTTTCAGACGCGTCTTGCGGAGGATTCACGGTATTCAGTGTATGTCTGCAAGCTGCTTTACTAAACAAGTTTGCTTTATTGAAACTGACCCTGATTTCATTTTTATTGGTACACAGTTATTTTATTTGAGTTGTGTCTTAGCTTTGTGAAATATAATTTACAGACTTCCTTGAATTGCCCCCCATAGAAAAAGTTCTGCACATAGTTGCACTGTATAAATGTGTGTGTGAAAGGTTGAATAGCAATTACTTGTATTGTAAAGTACTTTGAGTGGTCAACAAGACTAGAAAAGCGCTATATAAATATTAGCATTTGAAATACAGACCATTTGACTATTTAAGACCCACGCTTGACTGATGAGTGGACATTGCTTAGTGTTATTGACTGAAAGTATATTCAGCACAAACTTATTTCATGCCAGTTAGTGAAATGTGATCGATTTATTGAAAGTAATTACAGAATATGTTGAATGAAATTATTTATTTTGATGAGTGCATAAAGGTAGTGACTTACAATAAGTGCATTCAACCATGAGGGTACAAATCCAGAACAGCAAGAATCATATATGTACATTAGCTTCAAAAAAGCCAAACTACAAAGTTCTGCGTGTGCAATATACAGTATAAGGGCAACTAACTTTTTTCTTTTTTTTTCAACATCAGACTAGACGATGGTTATTAGACCATCATCTTCTTAACCAAGGTGTAATCGGTAACATAATATAGTGATATACACATTACAGATTACGTTTCACCAACATTTATGAAGATTGGTAGGTATACGTACCATGTCCAGACTTATAAAAAAGTCTTAGACCCTTACCATAAACCCAACAGGAAGTCGGCCATTTGTACAATGTATTGTAAAATTTTCGCTCAGTTTTTGGCCATTTCCATGCATTGTACTGTGTCCCTGGCATGACATCAAAGTTTTAAGTTTCACCTTGAAGCAGGAACTTCTTCTAACTTGGCTATATATTGTCCAATCTGATCCAAGACCCTTAAGAGTGTGATGAATGTTGTCCATATTTGTTGAACGTTGTTGCTGTGGCAAGGTGTCAGAAGTTGATATTTGTATTTTTCACAGTTGATCATATTATTGTAAGATTAAAAATAAACAAACTTGACCAACAACCCAGAAATGAAAAACATTTACTTCAAATATGGGTTTTGCATATGGTCATGGCAAAATGGCTCAAAAGTGCCCCCTACAAAATTTCAAGAAAGCAGCCCTGGTGGCATGTTTCACCAAAATGTAGACACCACTATAATCCAACTCCTGGAATAAAATTTTCTGTGTATCGTTAAAACAATGCAGGCACAAACAACCAAACCTCTCACATATTAGACACAGACAGCACACTTTCACATGACCAACCATGATTATTGATTTAGACATGCTTTGCTCTATAAGGACAAACCTGACAATGTGTGGACACATCCCAAACACACCTTACCTATCGAAATACAACAACCACAATCAACTTTCATTTCAATGAGTTTTATAATTAAAGAGCAGTTCTCTACAAGCTCATGTGAAAAGATTCCAAACACAGACCTATTAACATAACAACAAAACTATGCGATGACAAAAAAACACATACTTCTTTTGTGCTTCATTATGATCTCAAAAAACTGCTGTTCCTAATGCAAACACAATAATGCTCTAACACACTATTTTCTTATTATTCTTCTGTGCGCTGCTGTAACAAGCGATTTTCCCCACTGTGGGATCAATCAAATTAGCCTTATCTCATTATGATAACAATAATTAAATGTTTCACTATCATTTCTAACAACAAATACAACACTATGCTGTATAAGTAAAGCATGACATAATATTTTTATGTCTAGTCTGCACTTTATATGCTGAATCCTGATACAGCTGCAGCTTATAACCCCAGTGTATAAAAGTGGTGACTACAAAAGATAGCTGTAGAACAGCTGGTGTCACATCTTAACAGCAAATATCTTCTCCATCCTTTGCAGTTTGGTTTTAGGAACAGCTACAGAGACTGCATGTTGCTACTACTTGGAAATAATTAAATCTAAATTCAGTAAAGGAAGAGTGGTTGGAGGAGTGTTTCTTCATCTGCATTGATACTGTTAGACTTTAAATAAATAAATCTTTCTGATAGTATATTGAACCAGGTGTGATCTTATGTGTTTGAATAAATAATGAATTATCATCAATTCAATAATGTACAATGGGAATGCCACAAGACTCAAATTTTGGGGCCACTGCTGTTTAGCTTATATATCAACAATCTTCCAACCATTTGTGGGAATGTGGATATACAGATGTTTGCCGACGACACAGTCGTATACACTCATGGGAGAAATGCAGAACAAGTGGAAACTAGGCTCTCATTAGCGCTGGATAAAGTTGCTAAGTGGATGAGTGAATCTTGTCTTACCTTGAATACAAAGAAAGCAGTGTCAATTAATTTTGGAAATAAACTGCTTATCCACAGCTTAGTACTAATGGACAAATAATCAAAAATGTTAATGAGGTTAAATATTTTAGTTTGTATTTGGATTCCAATCTGACTTTTGAAAAGCACATCAAAAATATCAGTAAAAAGTTGAAATCTAATGGTGTTACATTTAGACACATTCAAAACTCATTGACAAGAACATTTCTTTATGCTCTTTCACATCTTAATTATTTTATTTCATGCTGGGCTCAGACTACTAAGATTGTATTGAAATCAATCAAGATTCTTTTTAAATAAGCCTTAAGGTTTTTGACAGAAACTCATTAAATTATTGTAACATACTCTCTTAATACAACCTCCTCAGTTTTGAAAATCTCATTCTGTTTTCAGAAGCTAGATTGATATTTAAGATTATTCACAATGCTGCTCCGCCACCTCTGAAGAGCTATTTTCACCTCCGAAATTAGCAGGACATCTCAATCTGCTCTAAATTTAGACTTAAACATCCCTCTGCCCTTGCACAATGTGCTTTTTCATTTACAGCCATCTAACATTGGAATATGTTTCCAGCTGAGCTTAATACTTGCACAGACTTTCACTCTGTCTCCCATGGTGTGAAACAATTATTTTGAGCAACAAATAATGTCAACATATATCTTAAATTAATCAGATTACATTTTTTTATTGTGCTGAATTGCAAATTTCTGATTTGTACACAATTCTTGGAAAGCTGAAAACATCATAGTTCTTGCATGGCCTGCATACGCAATGGACATGTCACCTATATTATGTTTTCTTTCAGGGGGACAGATTATCTTGGTAAAGGTGAGGTGCTCACTTCCTACGATTTTGATATATTTGAGAACAAAACTTTAAAGAAAAAAGCTGTGTCTCAGGGAGCACTTCCAGCTGTACCAGGGGGACAGTCAGTGCAACTGATAGCTGATGATTACTCCCCAATTTAAGACATACAGCTGCCATGGAGGACACAAACATGGGGAGGACAACCAAGAGCCAGAGAGCTGATCTGAGCTAACACTGGAAAAGGTTATGTCTTGGGATTTATGTTTGATTACTTAAGCCAGATCAACGGCAGGTTAAGAGTCGACAGTGGCATTGGTTAAAATGGTGGAGGAGTTCAAAGTGATGCAACATAGGCACGCAACGGTCCAGGTACAGGTGGGGAGGAGGACCCAGCTACATAAAGATCACCTGGGGTATGTGTCTTAAGTGCTCTATTCCTTGACCATTGGACCCAAGGTCTTCCTGTGTATTTTTGAGCTCAAAGGCATTCAATGGCTCTGATGACCCCTAACTTGTGTTCCAGTGGGTGATGTGAGTCAAAGAGTAAGTTAACTTTAAACATTGATGTTGAGGCCTCTGTCTTCTTCTTGCATTAATGTGCAAGCATTGAAAACATGGGATGTGTAAATAATTTAAGTCAGCAGTACAAAATGTGCACCAGTAAATAATGTACATGCAACTGCTGCCAAACAAAGAAAAGCAGAAGGACAAACTGAAGCGAGCACAACTAAACCAGATTGCTTCTAAAGCACCAGCCAAACTTGGGGAAGGAACTGAGGGCCTGTGATGAAGTCTGATGATTTGTGACCAAGGGCAGCAAGGAACAGGAAGTTGCTACAGAGAGCCAGCTGGTGGACAATGCGAAGACAATCCCTGAGCACAGAAGGAGCATGCTAGGACATAGTCAAGGCTGTCTGCCTCCATGGTGAGTCACTGGAAGTGGTGCCTAAGCAGACCTAAAATATGATTCCCACTGTAATACCTGTAATACCTGTGAACAGACAGAACCAGGGAACAATAACAATACACACAAACATAAAATAATAATAATAGGAAGGGGCGGATGTTTGATCGTCTTCCCAGGTGCATGCTTAAGTGTTCTTGGGCAAGATACTGAACCCCAAGCTCATCAGTGCATGTATTTTTATCGAAAGCTTTGTAGTTTTAACTTTGACAGTACTTTAATATAAATGTTTTATTGTTGTTTTATTTAATCCATTCTGAGTTATTCTTTTATCAGTTGGTATGGTCTACTGACCTTGAAAAACAAGAACAAACTACAGGGTGTGTGTAGCAATATAGCAGGCACCTTGAAGAAGGCCAAGTCGATTCTGGAAGACATGTGAATCATAATTTCTTAAATTGTCAGTTTTCTAATGGGAGTTCTGCAAGGTATTCTAGATATAGCACTATACCAATGGTTTGCACTATGCCAGCAGTTAAAGGTTCAGTGTGTGAGATTTATGTGAAAAGCATTTTTGGCAGAAATTGAATATAAGTCATGTTTTCAATGGTGTGTTTCATCTAAATTGTATGAATTGTTGTTTTCTTTACAATAGAATGGGCCCTTTCTATTTCAAAACTTTATATTTACATGGAGGGGGGTCCTCTCTGTGGAGGCCCTCATGTTTTTTACTGTCGTCCAAACTGGACAAACTAAAACCTTTAGAGTTTTCATGACAACTGAAGTTCACCACAAGTTATCTTTCAAGTTGGGAAGGGGAGGGTGAGATGAGGAGTGTTCAGTTGCAAAATGACACTTCACCTTTAGATGTCACTAAATTCTACATACTGAACCTTTAACACAGCAGTTTAAATATGAAAATGTGCTCTGGGATATCAACCTGTAACTCACCAGTAATGTGTAGTAATTTTTAATCTAAATCAGGAATTTATTATATTCTATATATATTATATTCTACAACAGTAGAAATCCTAACACAATCACCAGCCAGAGTGAAGAAAGAGGAATTGACCAGTTTCCGTTTTTTAGTTTCAGATCCATTTCAGTTCAATTGAATTAGCTTCTAACCATCCAACCACTAGTGGTCATGTGAGATGGCATCAGTCATTTTAGCAAAAATCTTCAAAAGAGCATGGAGACATTCAAGTATCATCGCCTTGTATTGGTGATAGTAATTGTGACTGGAGCAAAGGAGAGTCAGGTGACATAACAGAGCTATACTATTCACTTTGGAAGGTAGATGCTCTACAAAACACTGGACTAATATGAGAGACCACTGTTAGTTTCCTTCTTCAAACCACCATCAATAGCTTTAATTCCTCAATATTGTCTTTACTATTGTGACAAAATGTACTTATTTCAGTCCAAACCATGACCTTTCCTTAAATCAACACAAGTTGAAAAACACGAGTTTTTTTAGTTTTTACCATAGTTATCATAAAGCAGAAAAATATTTATAGTTAAACAGAGATTAGTTAGATTTCATCTACAGTACTCTAGGGGTGATAATTCAGGAAACACTTAGATGGGTCATATGTGACCAACTACATGGTTGCAGGACTGAACTAAAAAGCTGAGTATGAACAGTTGATTCCTCTAAAAAACTGTCACAGCCAATATAATTGAGGGACAACTGCTGAATTGCAGCCTGCAACACCAATCACCAGCTGAAAGTGGGAGAAGACGTGGATGATAAACAAGGACCTGCACGTCACCATATAACAAAAAATAGAGAAGGCCAGCAAACACTGCAAAAAGACAAAAGGGATATTGGATTAACCTTCTATACCAGAATTATGAAAAAGGTTTTTGGCTTCTAGTTCAGTGAGTTTTGGACATAGAAAGATATTGTTGGAATATGTGGAATCTGATCTTTCATTTGAAGCTTGTTGTTAGGATGAAGTAACAGTTTGTGTGTTTGTTCAACATGCTGATTTAGTTGCCTGGTGTTTGAATTATGTTTGGTTTTGGTGAGAATTGTTGTCACTTCATAAATCATAAATGTTGCCTTGTTGCTTCTATAATGTCCACTGGGCCAGAACCAGGTTGCCAATAAACCTTTGCAGAGCGAATTACTATTATGGAACAATACAAATCAGTACAATAAACATTGGTCAACAAGTCATTTTGTGCATCTTTGCAACTCCCATCTGACATCAGATGCTTCACCAAAGAGTAACAATTCCAGCTATCACATTTGAGATGTTATATGCATGTATATGATATGTATGTGTTCAAAAAAGTGGGGTGTTAGAAAAATAAAATCCCTGCTTCAGGGCACATAGAAGTACTGTGCTCAGTGTCTGGGGAGCATTACAACAGAGGTTAAACTGCTTGATTATTTTACTTTTACTTTCAATAAGAATAGCCTTTGAAATAAAGTCTAATTTTATATTATTGTATCCTCTATACTCTCATAGCAAGAAGTTGGCCACTGAGCTGTGGCATTAACTTGTATTTTAACAAGATTAAAATATATTTGTCCTGGAGATTAGCATAGTTAATTCTCCCTTTTTTTGGCTTTTGGGGTGGCAGCAGCAGGCTTTGATCAGTGTAGCACAGCGAGGCCCAGGCTTGGCCTGGCCATCCAAGGCCTGGGTGTGAAATTGGTCTGATGTCATCCCCCATTCTTCACCTTCATCAGCTTTCAGCCACCGTAATTATATTTCCGCCATAAAGCCCCTGTCCCTTTCATTCAATATTCCAGGTTTGACTGGGAAGAGTTTAGAGAACTATGGCTAAATTACTCAGTGGGGGGAAGGGGGACTGCCTTGGCCACCTTTTGTCTGACAGAGACACATGGGACATCAATATTTTGTGATATGTATTTTTCTTTTCTCAGCTCACCTGCCCTTTGCCTTTGCCTGTTGGATAGGTTAAGTTTATGACAAGGAGATGGGTGAACTTTGGGTAACTAAGATAATGTTTCCTCCTTGACCACAATGATCTGTTGCTGAAATATTAAGCAAAGATTTAACATGTGTCTCAATATGTGCATGTGTCTCAACAAGCAAAGAAAGCACTTGTAATGGGTTTTACTGTTACAACTCCAGAATTTATAGATCCTGACAAGTGGATCAAGACCTGTAGTTTACTGCATGTTGCTGCCACAGTCTTCCAATGATACAAAGATCCAAAACTGTGATAATTTAGTTTCTTAACTAAACTTAAATGAGATGAAATCATCTCAATTAAAATCCAATTCTCCATCATTTGAATTTGTCGTTAAAGAAGTTTCAGTTAAAAGAGCTAGTTAGTAGACTGTGAGATAAGGAGATTGTCTAATATATCCAGTCTGAAAGAAAAGCTTGGACATTACTTGACACATTTTCCCATAGATTAGAACAAAAAGAGAAAAACGTCCTGCCTTCAGATTGATTTAAACTGGACTTTATCCACAGGTCATGTCTGAAAACAGCTCTATATAAATTTGTGAACACATCTAGCATTGATATTATAAGGACACAACTGCAAACAAACCTTTTTTCTTCATCTGTTTTCCAGTAAATCTAGAAGTTGGATGGTGAATGGAGATGTAGCAGCTTTTTGCAAGGACACCCAAAGCATTTTGACCTTCATTAAACCTCCCAACCCCCCACCCTCAATTTTCAAATGATAGCCCCAGCCTTCCTCATCCAAGTCATGAGTTGCTCAGCTTTTCAAGTCAGCGACTTTTGAGCGTAACTTCCACATACAAGCCAGCTAATAAAGAAAATGCAGATGAGGCCTCTGCAGCCATTCACAGGTCAGTGCCGCTGCCAATGGACGAGAACCAGACAACTCTGGCATTTTGTTGATGGTTGTCCCTCTGAAATACTGAGATGCATCGTTTTTCCTCTCTATTTTATTTTCTCCACTGTTTCTCCACCTCACTTAGATATTTGGATGAATATCTGATTGCAGTGATGCTATTGTTGGACTTTTTGAATTATTCTGTCCTCATTTGTTAGTCATGTGTTTTACATTGCCTTTTCTATTGTGACTTGGACAAACACATCATTGCAATTCTACATCACTACTGGAGTAATGTCAGAGTGGTTTAATGTTAAAGTTTGTATTGGATCACACATATTTAAATTACCTCGAGACACATATGGTCTTGACTTCTGTTTGCAATTTCTGCCTTGGAAAAATGCTAAAGGTTTACAATTGTTGGTGTTAGTGTGTAATATTCAGATGGAGTGAATGTCCTGATCTCATTTGTTTTGTTTTAATAATGGGTAATGACTCAGTGACCAGTCAAGTCCATACCGGGACACTTTTTTTGGTTTTCATTGCAGCTAGAAGATGTCATGTTTCTGTAGACTGACCATATGGATTTGAATTGTGGTTTGTTGCATACAATATTGTTGTTTTCTTGGATCCAAAAGGATTATGAATTAAACATCAATAGAAAAGAAATCATGGCAGGGGATCAACTGACTTAGGTTCACAGTGACCATGCAATTCCCAGGCAGGATATTCTTCATTCAAGAGTGCTGAGTTCTGGATAGGATATTCAAGGGAATTTGATCACTGTTAAATTCAGTACTTTATACATGTCTAAAGGTTTAGTACTTGTTTATCATTAGAATTGCATCTCTTCTGTTGAGTCTAAAACGAGAAGAACATAAGCGTATTTCAAATCTCATGTTTCTAATGCTTAAACGATGTGATTATGAAGTAGTAATCTAAATTAATATTTAATGCTTCACCATGCTCTTAAACCTTCCACCCATTGGAGTCAATTTGGGACCCCACTCACCTCAGCTGCTCAGGTGTATTTGTGTTATGTTTATGTGGAATCTGTGACTCCTAGCCCCCATCGGAATAGAGAAAAAGACAGGCAGTATAAAAAATTCTTCAGCATTTCATTTAACATGTAAATTAATGCTTTAGCATGGCACCGGTCTATTTTCAAGAGCTCTGAGAGAGCTCCAAATTGGTCGCTTCAAACATGTATTTCATCTTTTTTTTTACAATGATTCGCATGAGCCTAAATGTCATGTCACTGATTTTGTGTAAAAACCTGGTATCTCGAAAATATCAGGTCTGAGAAGTTTAGAAAAGCAGTTTGTTGGAAAAGGAGGCCACCATGTTTTTTACATTAGTCCAGACTGGACAAACTAAACACCTTTTGAGTTTTTATGACAGTTAAAGGCTACCACAGGTTCTTTTTCATGTTCGGAAGGAGAGGGTGAGGTGAGGGGTGTTCAGCTGCAACATGCAATTTCAACACTAGATATCACAAAATTCGACACACTGTACCTTTAATATACTTTTTTTTTAAATAAGAAACTATTTACAATGTGCCTATAATATAATATGACACTGACACAATGGTCAAGATAAAGCATCAAAACTTATCAAAAATGAAGGCCAAATTTAAAGGAGGGTGTGGGCTGGACCATGAATACCGAGTACGAGTGTTCATGTAATAATATAATAGTAAATACTGAGTGCCCATGTCATGATATAGTCCAGCTTACTGAATTTCCATGTAATAATGAAGAGTATTCATGAAATTATATATGAATAAATACTGAGTCGCCTATGGGTCGGAACGTTGCCGAGCTTCGCAGCTCCTGTGATTCCATGGTCAGATGCTAGATGTCAGTCAGTGACAGGAACGATGCTGTGGGTGTAGCAGAGTAGCTGCTGTCGCTTAAGGCATGTCTCAAATGTGAAATCTGAGGTGTTTGCTTAGTGAGAGAAGCACAAGTTGTTTAAAAAGAAGAACTGATGTTTGGCTGTGCGGACTGCAGGGTCCTCCATGTTGTGTCTGCCTTCCTCGGCGATCTCATTGTTATGCTAATCATTATCGGCATGTTATCAAATCACCAATCATTATCACATCACCATCACAGCAAAATATGAAATGTCCCATCCATGTGGATTTTTTCTCGATTGTAGAATATTTTTTTCTGATGTTAGTTTCGGGTTATACAATAAAAACAATCTTTTAAAAGTCGAATTTGCATTGTTTTCGTTTATTCACCATCACACCATAATGATGTAATTATTTACATGTGGTACAAAACAAAGGGGTTCTCGTTATTTAATCTTTAAAAATCCTGATATCAAAATCCCATTTACGATATAGAAAAGCCAGCTGCTCTTTCTACAATACTCCAAACATTTCAGTTTGTATTTCCATCACTTTTAAGGCAGAAGTTTGTCCTGGTTTGAAACTGAATGCAAGAAAAACGCACATGCTATAAACCGTAATGAAAATAAAAAGCATTCACAGCATCTTAAGATCACGATTTGGTTTGGATCCGTGTGAATTAGATCGAGTGCTTTCAAATATAAATCTTATTGCAGAAAAAGTAAGGTATGTGAACACCTCCAGAGCCCCGTCCCTTCACGGCTGTAGATGTTCGTCACGAGAGCCTGGAATGGGTTTTGGTTGAAGTTTCAAATGTGCTGGTAATTTAAAGGACAACAAAATGGGTTTTTCATTTCATGTTGTGGAAAAATTGCTAATTACTCTCTGTTGTGTCTAAAATTCAAATCAGTTCTGGACTCAGCCATTGTGTTGCACGTGGATTCGTTAAAGACCGATGTCATTACACAGTTGACCGAAAAGATGTGCGGCTTATTGCGCGATGAGAGCGCGCTGTGAGCGCACAGACACAACAGTCAGAAGCCAGACGGAAAGGACAGAAAACGGCCACTAAAGACAGCCGATGACAAACAGTGAGCTCATCTCTCACAGAAAAGGCATTGGATTTCAGCATGTTCTTTTCACAACCCCCAAACTTCCTCACACAGCGCAACCTTGTGAGACACACGGGGCTGTAGTGTGTCCACTTCACCTCTCCTTTCCCTTGAGTTCATCATCTCCATTAGATGTTGATGTGTGTCCAGATATTTGGACCCGACTAGGCTGCATTTCCCACGTTTCACCGGATCATATAGTTTATTGTGTTTGCAACGAGCTTGCAAGGGCATGATGGCTGGACTGTAATAAAAATATTCATTTGTATATAAATGCATAGGCCAATTTCATCTTAGGCTAATTTTAAGACACACGCACGTACACACACACATCAAATAGTAGCGTTCTGAGACCAGAGACACAACTGGTAAATCAGAACTAATAAACAGCAATAAATCAATGAACGTTCTTTGGCCATTGTGTGCCACACAACACATGCTATTTTCAGACCCAAAATCAGAGATAAAGTCAACTTCAGACGATGCCTGGGCAACAGAAGGTTAACAGTTCACAGTAGTGTTGTTTTGACAATATGTCTCCGAATACACACGGTCTGTAGGCTATGTTGGTACGGGTGCACATCCGCTCCGAAGTCTGACCGTGACATGAGCACAGTACCACACTTGACTTAGATTGACACACACACACACACACACACACACACACACACACACACACACACACACACACACAAACAAAAATAGTCTCTGGTCGGGTTTTAAATATGAATGCTGGTACTGAAATGGAAGATTGCTTGTTTCAGACCCCCCCACACACGCGCGTACACACACACACACACACGCACACACACACACATACACGTACACGCACACGCTCTTGTGTTCCCCTAGTCACTGTCCGAATTATCGTCCTGGTTCGTGGAGTGGTTGTACAGTCCCTGTGCCATGAGATGCAGCGCCAAAGAGTTTTTATTCCCAGCAGCTTTCTTGATTTTGGCCCGCTTGTTCTGAAACCAGATTTTGATTTGAGACTCATTGAGACCAAGGGCCTGGGCTAGGCTCTGCCTCCGCTGCTCGGTCAGATACCGATTGTTCTGAAACTCAGATTTCAACCGATGAAGCTGCTCCGCCGTGAAGGCCGTGCGGGGCCTCTTGTCTTCTTTACTCGGGGTCGGCATCTTCTTTGGTTTGCGGGATCTGGGCCCTTAGGGTAAGGGTGGGGGTGAAGACAAAAATGACAGCCAGCGGTTAGGGTCAGTAGTTAAATCACAGGCATGTTATGAGAATGAGTACTTTTGTTAAATATTATAAAACGGGTGTGTTAAGTCTATTTATGTGTTTGTGTGTGTGTGTGTGTGTGTGTGTGTGTGTGTGTGTGTGTGTGTGTGTGTGTGTGTGTGTGTGTGTGTGTGTGTGTGTGTGTGTCTAGGCCAACTGCAGTACACTTTAGTGAGAAGGGACGGAGGACGAGGGTGCAGATAGGGGTTGGGTTAGAATATACAGAGGAAGTAGGGCGCCTCGTTCCATCCCCGTTATTATAGGAGTTCTTGCATTTAACTAACATTTAACATTTAGGTATTTATCTCGTGACGTGAAGTTAAAAGGAAAATAAATCAAACAGACGGACAAATTAGTCCAAGCTTTGCTCTGTAATAAAGGGCAAAAATAATATAACAGGCCCCAATCAATTCAGTCATCCAACACTGTTTTACGTGTACACTAAAGTAAAAGGCTTTCATTATTTTTTTTACAATAAACAGCGAGCTATCTGAACACCTGTGACCTCTTTAAGAGGGAACTGCAGCCTGTAGGCCCTTTGTGCTCATTTCCATAAGCTCGACACTGAAGACTCAGAACTCAATAGAAACTTTTTTTTTTATCTCTATACAATAATAAAAAAATACTAAATCTCGAAATTTCTAACTTGATTCGCTTCATCCTAAATTTGATCAAAAGCATTTCCGCATAGAGCAAAATCATCCGCTGTTAAACAAAGTTTTGATCATGACAAAGGAAAAGTCAAAGTGAACGATGCATGCAGCCTTGCAACGAGCAAACTTTTTATTGAAATTGAGCAACACAGTTTAAAACAGAAGGCGCGAAAACATGCAGAAAACTAGAGGTCTGAATTGCTAAATGTTTGCAATGATTTCAGACCTTATCGAGGAGATGATGTCCAAATGACTTGCCCATTTATCTATTTATTTATTTATTCATTTATTCGTTTGGCAGAATAAAGGGCTTTAAAGCCGCGTTGTTTAGCATTTCACATTGAGTCCATCTCTTCTCGTACAGGACCCTCACTTTTTATATTGCCCCGACACACACACGCACACACACACACACACACCCCACCCCCATTGTCAAAAAAAATATGCTAATGTAATATTAACAAAGAAGACAGAGGAACAATGGCGTCAAACTTGGTTTTACTTCACTTTTCCACATTTTGATTTTACTCTCGCCTCACAGACCTTTTTGATATCAGTTTTAATTTTAACACCTTTTGGTGGCACTGTTCAATCTCATCGACTTCATCCTTATTTTCAAACTAGTATCCAGATCGAAATTCATCCAAAACAAGAAGAAACTGTTTGTAATTCGGATTTAAAGTAGATATTTTTGTGTAAAAATCGTTGGAGTATATTGTAACAAATCCCCTACTGAAAATAGCCAATAAAATAATCAAGATAATGTTAGTTATGAGTGCAATAGGCTAACTACTTCGTCGATTGTTACAATCGATAAGTCTATTAAGTAGAATTGAGGAACGAACACTGAGGGAATAAAATGTTAGGCTATATATATTTTTTCGAAGGAATTTGCCTGCAAAACTTTTATCTGAAAACTGGTTAATTCCACTCATACTAAGAGGCTGGATGATTTCTACAATTAAGCTTTCTTTAGTGACTCGGAATAAACTATCGTAATTGAGCTTCGATGCATTTTATTATAACATTATTTCGTTGAATTAAGAAAAGGTGAACGAGGAGTTATATTAGTATAGTTTTATTTTTCACCAACCTGATGATGGACGGTCTGAGTAGCGGGTACAATAAACCCAGGCTGGCCACAGCATCGGGTTAGCTTCAGAGGCCGAGCTGGCCTGAGGGCTGCGATCCCCGCTGCCCTCTCCATCACCAACTATCAAATCAGGTCTCCTGTCCCCAGGGTCCAGAGGCTCTGCTCCAATGTCCTCCTCGTCTCTTGGTTCTCCTTGTTGTCGGTTGCTAGTTTTGCAAGGCTTTCTCCCAGTTAGCTCCTCTCTTCGTATAACTACTGCCAGACTGTCTTCCTCCTGGACCAAAGTCCCGTTCTTCCTCTTTCGGCCAAAGTCCGGTCTTAAGATGTTGTCAATATAAAAATTGGTGATCGCGTGGGACTGCTGGTTGCCAGGTTGGTGAAGGAGGGGCAGGATGGCCCGGTTGGACTCCTCGTCTTGACTGGAGTCCTCTGGGCGCTCTGGGTCTCGGCGAGCATTCTCTTCCATAATAATGAAGCCTGGTCACAGCCAGCACCTTTCTGTGCGTCCTTCTACAAACTAGCAATTCCAATTTTTGTGATGTGTCCTGTTCACTCTCTTATCAATTAAGTACAATATATATCTGTCAAAATCAGATCGAAATCCTATGCTAGATCCCTTTCGGCACAATTGTTTATATGTAGCCGTGAAAAGGCGCCTCTTATGATCTTTGACAAAGAAAAATCATGTTTCAGCTTGTGGTGAAATTCTGCTCCTCATCGCTGGACCTGCTGCTCAGATTTGTGAATCAAAAACTCTAGACTAACCCAAGTTGAAAAAAAACCTCAAATGTAGCCTGATTAATTTTTGCGGCTCCTTGCACAAAATTAGTGATGCTACAGCAGCACCGAAGTGCTTTTATAAGGACGCGGTTCAAATACTTTGACTACGGATTTTGGTTCTCATTTCTGATTGGCTGCGAGACGCTGTGGTGACGTTATACTACGGCTCTCGCAGGCACGTGCCTTTGACCAATACAGCTGAAGAGCTGGTGTCATGTGAGGCTTCCGGAATTCCCTGGAAGCGCAGCATATGATGCATTCAGGGAACAGCGGAAACATCCTGTTACTAGATGTAATAAACCCCCTAGTTTTCTGGTGGGAGCAAGGGTACATGGGCCATCGCATTAACATTGTGTTATTATAAGACATGTCAACAATTAATTCCATCATCGGCTCAAATATTGATGGTGGCAGTGTTCTGGCTACATTGGAAATAAATAATATGAACAGCTAATGTGGACCTGGCCTGCATTTGCAGCACCTGAAATGTAGAATTCCCATTTAGTTTACAGACGACACTGAAAACAGTCTTTGGCATCTTGTTTAGTTATAGCCTGGAAGAGCAGCTGTATATACAGATCAAGTCTAAACTAAGCTCATTCAGTAATTTTTAGGATAAACATTTCTGCTTCTTTTTCCGTTGCTTTGACGAACATTTTGTTTCAAGAAAATGTACAATGGCATTTGCTTTGCTGTTAACACTGGAGGGAGACAAAATAATCTTATCCCATGTTTTGGTTTTTGATGACTAGCCAACCTGCCTAGATTTAACAGTGTGACTGTACATGATTAATCCAATACTTAGACTCTTGTAAGTCTTAAGTAAAGCTGAATAAAGGTGAAACTATATAGCTCCCTTCATTGAAGGACTAGGCAACACATTGTAACTAATTGTGTATTGATGAACAAAGTTGTCCTCTAAATAGCATCAACTGTTTATGAGCAGTGATCCTTCATCATAATGTTATAATAAGACAGGGCAGCAGAGATCATAAGTGAAATCAGATTGTTGTGTTGTTATGGTGAGATGTAAGCCATAGTACTGGTTATCCAGCAGCACACCGGCATGTGTCTTGTAGGAAGTTGGTTCTCAAAGAAAGAAAGAACGATAATATTACATATATATTCAGTATTTATTTCATTTGTGTGCGTGCGTGTGTGTTTGTCATTTCACTGCATTTATATCACCGGACGAATTGCAGTGGTATTTAGGCGAATAAGAAATCTACTGTTATTATCTGTGTATTTGTAGATGTTCACGTCTAAAAAGGACGTTTTATACTGAAATACGAAATGTTGTGGTGGCTATAATACTTAATAGCCCACTACGTCTTTCATAAAAAGCCGGGCACATCTCACTATAGGCAACACAGTGGAGAGCCGAGACGGGGATGTGACGCTGAAAGCCGGAGCGGGAGGCTCCCTCCTCTGTGCGTCTGGCCCATCGGGTCTGAAGGAGGTGTCTGCACAAATGTTTGCACTGAAGCCAGCGTTGACAACCCTGCATCTCTAACTTTGTCGGCAAAGCAGTGGGGCTATAATGGAGAAGAATCACTCACATATTTGAAATAAAAGTAGACAGATGCGATGGAAACTATTCCCCGAAAGCCTTACGCTGAAACATGCAGGGTAGCTGACTTCAATGTACGAAAGTATCGCGTCAAACGATCTCATTGTATTAAAAAAGGTCTTTGTAAACCTCTCGGCCCCCATGTCTCCGTTTGTGTAAACAAAGAGTGTTTGCACTCCTAACACCCCCTCTATTCCTCGATGTGTCTGGATCTGTCTCTGGAAGAAATGCAGCTTTTTCATTTTTTCATGTTTCCTGTACACTTCAACTAGTCCCAGCCCGTGGCAAGCTCTTTAACCCAGCTACCCGGCGTTAAGCCAATCAACAGCTTTGGAAATATTTAGAATTATGAGGCACAAGCGTGATCAGAGTTGTGTTCATTATAAAGAGGGACTCAACATTAACGCGAGAGCAAGCACAAGGGAAATCACTCTTGAGACAAAGGCCTGACATCATGATCAATTTATTAGTTACCTTTACTTTCTACTGAAACTATAGGCGGTGTTCACTCTTGTTTTTATGTAAATACTTGGCTACATTATTTGTATGTGCTTGCTTTGGTTTTTAGAGTGAGCGCAGTGTTACTATGACGCTTTAAAACGGAACCTGCGCGCAGGGCAACACATTTAACCGCATCGAAAGAAAGAGTCAGTTTAGGATTCACACGAGTATTCACACGAAGGGCGTAGAAACCTTAGAGAAAGCCACATGCGAGTGATCCCGCTCCCAGGACGCATCAACAGCATTTACACCGATGGATAGAATAAACAGTTTGTAACATAATGGGGAAGTGTGTCAATGTTTTAAGTATTTGCACACAAAAAAAGGTCTGATAGAGATGAAGGGAGCAGCAATGACAAATGAATTGAGGAGCTATTGTCAGTAATGGTAGAATATGTGAGCAGGCATATAATTATATTCCATGACCAGCTGCCACCACAATCAGGATCTTTGGGATCACAAAAGAAAAAAACGTTTTAGGAACCACATGTTTTTTAAATTGGCAATACCCATTCGACACAGATGACCATATTATCATCAAAACTGGATACCAAAATGTTAGATCAGTTAAAGATTATTTATTAGGCCCTGTGAGGTAAATTGTGTTTTGTGAATATGGGCTAGACAAATAAACTTGAATTTGATTCATCATTTTTTTATTTCCATATAGGTCAGCCTGTGATTACCCTGATAATGAAAACACAAAAAATGTGGCTTCAATTGATAAGTGGGAAATGAAAAAGATAATTGATGAACAGTAGATTATTTGCTTATGCTCTTATACATCTAAGAGCTCATCTGGCTTCACCAGTTTGTCAAATTCAGCCTTTAACATGTGTTTTAATGAAATAGGGGAAAATAGAGAGGGGTCAGTGAAAACGTTGAGAGAAAAACATTTGCAGTCTTCTTTTTAATTTTATCATTTTCCTGTATTAGCACCTAGTGCTAAATAGTGCAGACTGAACATTAATGTTAGACAACGTGAAATAGAAAGAGAAAGACTCTATCCCCAAAATCCAGCACTATTTCTTTCTCACTGTTTTTTCAGCTCACTCATTTCACAATTTTATTGAGTCCTTCCTCTCTGTGGAAATAAGCCTAAATCCAAATGAATTAAATATTTTTCGTGACAGTTACAGTGGAGGTTTCGAATACATTTTCATGGATTTTACCAGTGATGGTGTTTTGGCCATGTAAGTTTTATGACAGGCTAATGATACACATTTGTATGACCTATAGAATTTGTACACATCATGTTTTTCTTGAAGACATTTGACCGTTCGGAAGCTAAAATAATTAATTTTCTTTCTTTCTTTCTTTCTTTCTTTCTTTGTTTCTGTGGCTCAGGGGTAAGAGTGATCATTCTCTAACCATAAGGTTGGTGTTTCAACCATTCTGCATGCCAAAGTGTTCTTGGGAAAGATACAGAACCCAAATTGCCCATTCTTATAGAGAAAGTGCTGCACATAGATGCAATGTATGAATGTGTGTGTGAATGTAAAACTGTATGTCCTTCTCCCTCAAATGTGTAAAGTGTACTTGGGTCCCTTGAAAGGTGCTATACAAATTCTAGTTATTATTGTTATTATCATTATTTTTACTGTTAAGCACTTTGGGTGGTCATCAAGACTAGAAAAGTGCTATATAAAAACAGACCATTAACTAGTTTATCATTTCTTTCTTGCTTTCTGTCTGTCTACCTGTTCTCTGTACTCAAAAACAAGAGTATGAATTTCTGCCTTCAATGAGTTGAGGGGAATCTATACTAATTTATATGCCTACATACAGTCAATGAGACCTTCAGAGATTTAGCTTTTGCCAGTCAAACCCCATATGCATGTGTAACAATGTCAGAGCAAATGTAATTCTGTCAATTTGTATTGTACGCATATATTCCTTATGAATCTGAGGTCCTACCTGGACATAGTCCTTGTTCTTTTCCACCAGTTTGCCCAGAACCACACGACTGACGGTCTTTCCCTCCAGGCCTGACAGGTTGGTTGAAAGGCTGAGAGCAGGCTTGTTGTAATCACTTACTGCTTTAATTCTCATTATCATCATGCTGTCGATAAACCCAATGTGAAAGCAGCCCACAGGCCAGACTGACTGGCTTCCCTGGATCCAGCGGAGCTTGGCATCCTGCACTATTGCTTAGTCCTGCATGAGTTCACAACAGTGCTGGGCTGACAAAGGAAGGTTATGCACCGTTGATTTTTTAATTTCAAAAGGCCCCCCTTATATTCTTCTATTCAGAAGAAAGGGATACAACACACACAGGGATCTTCAAAGCAGTTTGTTGCTATGGATGTTTAGGATGTGCTTAGATAGGCCAAAATTGAGCTGCAGGTGTTTGTTTGTTTCTATAATGTCAGAAGGAACATGAACAGGTTCTTCAGGACCAGCAGCTATGGTGCTAAGTTTGAGTGTTATGGTTTATCGGCATCTGCACTCTCTGACAGGGCACAGCACAGACTGGTGCTGCTCAAAACTCAAGCCTTGTCTCCTTCAGAAGAGGAGAGGGACCACATGTTACAACCCTTAGCTCGAGTGGGGAAGGAAAACATAAAACCAGATGTAATTGGTTAAAAATAAGTTATTTATTTTGTTTAAAGTATGATTCCAAAAGTAAAAAAGATGAGGCAAACTAACAAGATAACTTTGTAAGACACAAGAGGCATGTCTGGTAGCCAAGTGCAGTTGCCATGACTGTTAGGTTGTCGAGGCTTTTATATTCTTCAGGTTCCTTGCGTCTCAGGGTGTATGCATCAATGGTGTAGCGGGTACTTGGCTGACCAATCAGGAAGCAGGCTCCAGGAAAAGGAAACAAGCAGCTGGCTAAAGTGAGGGAAGGCCACAATTTCCCAGCTGGAGCCAACCATGGACCAGGAAGGGCATTCCTTGATTCACATGAACAAAAACTACACAGGAAAGGGTTGGACACAAGAGGGGGCTGTAACATTACAGCTCAACTGACCATGATGGAAGGAGCTCAGACAGAATCTTAGGCATGAAAACTGGAGTGAGGAAGAGGAGTACACTTGACCAATCCAGTTAGCCCATATTCACAAATCACAATTTGTCTCATAGGGCTTAACAAGGTGCAACAATCTCTGTCCTTAACCCTCAACAGGAAAAACTACCAACCCCCCCATGGCAGCTGTGGTCCTGGATCTGCAAACAATAAGTACAAGGACTCCGGGAAAGAAGTCAAGTCAGTAACATGTATTGATGAGACATTAATGTGATAAAGAGGGAGACGAGGAAAGAGAAGCTCTGTGTGTCCCTCGACATTCTAAAGCTATAGCAGCATAACTAAGAGCAGGCCCCAAACAAGCCTGAGCCAGCTCTAATTATAAGCTTTATCAAAAATGAAGGTTGTAAGCCTATAGTAGATAGACAGGTAGAAAAAGGAGGCACACCCTGGTGCCATGAGAGTGCCAGAGCATCTCATCCGAGAGGTGGATGAGGCTTTCAGCAAAGGACCAGGTCCAAATCGAAACTGTGGCCACTGCAGGAGGGCTCAAATTCCCATACATATGGCACCTGCTGAATCAGGCCTCTGAGCTATGTGTCCCTTGTCCCTCAGGGAGAAGTGTCGTGTTGACCTTTGAGGTACACAAAGTCGACCTATGCCTTACTGAAGCCACCCAACATCTCCTTGACAACCTGAAAACCTCTTCTTCATTGGGAACCCCTCTTCATTTGATGTTGGCTGCTTTGTCAGACCTCCTAGGCACATGTACCGCCTAGGGCCCCCTGCCTGTTATAGCAGGCTGCTGTTACTGTGCTGTTGTTCCTGACGATGACATTGTGAACTTAAATTGCAGGAGTTGTGAAGTGCAAGGGCAACAGCTTAAATCTCCAGAGCATGTATGTGTTGAGTCACACTATGCCAGTCTAGCATATGTTGATTCAAATCCAGTGGCGGCTGGTGAAAAATATTCTTGGTGGGGCAGTGCCGTGCCATACTCAGTTTTCAGGAACCATCCCACTACGATTTAACACAAACTACAGGATACCAGTTCTTTGTGAAATAGTAGGTAATTATTTAATCAATAAATAATAATAAACATGTCAGTCATTTTTACACAAAATCAGATAGCTAACAGTATACTGCATACTGCACAACAAACCTAACCAAACTAAATCTAAATAATATATATAAAAATAATAATAATCAGCTGATTGATAAATAATGTAGTTTATATTTAATAGTTGTTGCCCTTGTGCTCAGATAGTAAGTAGTGCATCATTAAACTACAGACTGAGTCTGGTTACTAGTGTTTACTAAGTAAACATTCCTGAAACATATACAGTGCTATTAACAAACACTATTAAGACAAAATAAAAGGAGGTGCCATATACTACTGCATATCTTATAACTCATACTCTACACATCCTGCTAGCCACGCCTTTCTGCTGTACCAGTGATGGGAAAATCCCCTGGTGTACATTTTAACTTTTTTGCTGGCTTGTTGGCTGATTTTAATATCAGGTTAATCTGGTCCAATTTCTTTAATTCGCAGTTTTTCAACCAAAGTTCTCCTCTCGAATGGAGGTTGGAGAAGAGATTGTATCAAATTTGTTTTTCTGTTTTGTGCGTACCTGTGGCCGTCATTGTCACAGGTATCTGTGTCTGATTTCCTCCACAAGAACACTGAGGGACCAGCTTGGGGCGCTATAAGAATCGCTCTTCGAGCATTATTTTTGATGATGTTGACTGGCCAAATTTACTTTGCCATATGAGTATCTTCCCCAGCAACAGTCCCTTATTGGCTACTCGTCTCTGCTTCATGGGTGACTTTTCCAGAGCCCTGAACTGACTGTGTGCCCAACACTCGTTTCCCACACATTTCCACTGGACATCTTTATTTATATTTTATACAACACACATTATTGTGAAATTTAAACACATAAATACTTAAATGATTTATCATAGTTAATGTTAGATTTTTTAAATAAAGATAAATAAAACACTCTCCACAAGGAAGGGCAGCACCCTAGCGCCCTTTATTGACCAACCTCCACTGTTCATATCCTTCATGCACAGCACCCCATTTTTCATGGTGACAGGAGTGTTATCAGGCAGTTGACTTGATGTCAGCGGAGCTGAACTAACGGTTTGACCAAGAGAGTATGACACCAGAAGCGAACTGAGAAAGGTCAACTATAGTGGCAGCAGGAGGAAAAGTTAATTCAGAATTTGATTTAATATCCTGTTCTTTACATTCAAAGCTCTTAACAATCAAGCATGATCATATATCAATGAGCTTATAGCACCGTAGTATCCCAATAGATCACTTTGCTCTCAAAATACAGGCTCTTATGTTTCCTAGTCTGTAAAAGTAGAATGGGAGGTAGAGCTCCCATTCAGCTACAAGGCTCCTCACCTGTGGAATCAGCTCCCATTTTCTTAAAATGTCTTTTCTCTCTCCTTCTCTCTGTCCCACTGAGCACACATTAATGAATTTATTTTAATACATGTCACAAACTTTGTTATTTCCCTCCTTTCCCTCCTTATTATTTGTCCTGGTCCGGGTGCTAACTAATGCACAACAAGATTCTGTGATAGACTCAGAGTTAGCTGTCCCCACCAACAGACCTTCTGATCCTGTATTGGGGATCCATGTCCCATGTCCTTTGCTGGATTTATTATTCCCATGATGAGTGATTGAATTGGCAGAAACCAATGTTTAAATTCCATCAATAATAACACATGAACATGTTTTATTTTCCCAACCTAGGGACTCAACTGCTCAGCGACCACGAGCCACTGCTTCACATCTGCAGCCCAAGCTCCAGCCCAATGTTCCCTGTAGCCAGGAACAATTATTGTACCTGGAAGTTTCACCAGTAATATGACCTTGACCTGATGCATAACGACCATTTGCTGGTTTCCAATATCTTCTCTCCCACTTTATCTTGTCATTGTTTTACAAGTCATCTGCAAAGGCTATTATTATTCCAGCTAAATATCATACTTCAAATTGCCCTAATTAAAATAGTGCTGCCTGCTCTCTTTAATCTGATGGTGCTGATTGAATCTGGGTGGCAGTAAGTACCACTGTCTATAAAACCCTGGGGAAGTTTTCAATCAGGCAATCGCTGGCTTCTTTTCAGTCTGCAATGCATATATGAGGTCATTCTCTCCTTTTCAATTAACACAATTATAATAAAATGTACTGTTGCTCCAATATGTGCTGATGACAACATTTAATCGACAAAGAGTACCAATTTGGATAAATGTAAAAGCAAAAGTCCCAACTTTGTAGTTTATAATTTATCTAAATTGTTAGAGTAAATATGTCTGATATTTATGTTGGAAGTCATAGTTGTCCTGAAGAGAGAGATACCAACAATGGCTGGGAATTGTTGTGCATTTTCTTTTTACAGCCCTTCAAATATCAGAAAAAAAACATTTCAAGCTACAAAGTTGGCATTTACTTTGAAAATTCCCTTAATTGGTACAGTAGAGAGTATGGATGTAGTCATAGTTGTCCTGAACTCAGTAACATCAGTCATGACCAAAGATGATTTGGAAATGTCTATATTGTGTATAATTGTGCTATCGTCAAGTTCGCGGATGACACCATGCTGGTGGGGCTTATCTCCTGAGGCGATGAGACCGCATACAGGGATGAGGTCCCAAGGCTTGGGGGGTGGTCACGGACAACAACCTGGTCCTCAACACCTCCAAGACGAAGGAGCTGATTGTTGACTTCAGGAGAAGGAAGTCCGACCTGCAGCCCATCTACCTCAATGGGAATTGTGTGGAAAGGGTGACCATCTTCAAGTTCCTGGGGGTGCACATCGACAAAGACCTCCAGTGGAGCTTCAACACCTAGGCGGTGGTGAAGAGGGCCCAGCAGCAACTCCACTTCCTGAGGATCCTCAAAAGGATCAACCTGAGGAGAGAGCTGATGACTATCTTCTACTGCTGCTCCATCGAGAGCGTGTTAACCTACTGCATCTCTGTGTGGTTCTCCAGCTGCACCACGGCACACAGGAAGGCGCTGCAAAGGGTCATCAAAGCCGCACAAAGAATCTTTGGCCGCCCCCTCCCCTCCCTGAAGGATCTCTATAACACCCACTGTCTCAGGAGGGCACACAGCATTCTCAGAGACAGCACACATCCAGGACACCGGCTGTTTGAGCCGCTGCCCTCAGGCAGAAGGTTCAGGGTTCTAAGGTCACGGACAAACAGACTGAGAGACAGTTTTTACAACAGGGCGATAGCAATAATGAATGCACATGTAAATATCTCACTCAATCATGTGTCATTTCAGCTGCAGGACACGTGCAATAACACTGGGAATCCTTTTCTTTTCTGGGCAATAAACACTTTCGGGACATTATCTGTGCAATAAAACACTTTTGTATATTATTCAGATATATTGGTACACTATCGGTATATAGTATTTATTCTGTACAGTTTGCCACTTCTCCAAAACACTTAATGTAATATCTGTTTATAACGGTGCAATAACACTTATGCATATTATCTGTATGTATCCGTACAATTATTATTTATTTTGTATAGTATATCCACATCTTTAAATGCCTTTGGTCCTGGAATTCTCTTATTTTTATTTCAATTTGTGTAGTGGATTGTGTCTTGTTAATTGTATGTTTGGCATTGAGGAGGAGGACTGAGGAGGCTACAATTTCGTTGTGCTAGCGTACGAAGTACGACTGTGCAATGACAATAAAGTCTTTTGGATTTTAATTTTAAAAACTTTATATTAGTCTTTATTCTATTTCTATTTCTTTACACTTAAGTATTATTAGCCTTAATCTTGCATGTTACTTATTATTACTACTGATGTCAATTTGTGACTCTTGCTGTAATAGTGCTAATTTCTCCATGGTGGAACTATTACGGGATTATCTTAACTTCACAGCCCCTCAAATATCAAAGACAAGATTATTTCAGGTTACAATGTTATAACTTTTACTTTTACATTTTTCTTAATTGATACAGAAAAAAATGGTTGCTATTGAATATTTATTTACAGTTTTTCTGTACCCAGATATACCAGCCAATACAAGGAGTAACTGTGAGGGCAATGTATTTTTCAATTCAATTCAATTCAATTCAATTTTATTTGTTTAGCGCCAAATCATAATATACATTATCTCAAGAAACTTTACATAGAAGGTCAGGACATCAGCAACAGTTCCCACAATGTACAGCACTTGAGCGACTGTGGAGAGAAAAACTCATTAAAAGGAGAAACCTCTAGAACCAGACTCAATGTGGGTGGTCATCTGCCTCGACCGGTTGGGGTGAGCAGAGAAAATGGGGGGAGAGGAGAGATGGGTGGAAAAGAGGGGAGAGAAGAGAGGGGGAGAGAAGAGAGAGGGATAGTGGGGAGGGGGAAGTAGGGGAGAGGGGGTCGAGAAAGACCGGGAACACTTGAGCACCATCAGGTATCAGATCTGACTAGTTAAAATGTAAACAACAGTGTAAAGACTATTAATTATTATTGTTAACAGGCACAATTTATATCATAATTAATTACTGAGATATTGTTATTAATAATAGTAATAATGGTAAAGTTGTTGTCCTGAGGTCTCGGGGTCAGAGATATGTGAAAAGCGAGGGAAAAAAAGAGAGAGAGAGACAGCCAATGTCAGAGAAAATATAATTTCCTCGTACAAAACTGGACATTTACTTTGCAAACGTTCGTCTTGACAACCGGAAATGTTGATGTACAATGACGCTAACTTTGCTAACTCCGAACCAGAGTCCGCTCGCTCTTCATTTACCATAAAGGTCTGAATACGCGTGCACTCCAAATGCAAATGGTTTGATCACGGAGACGCGAGTGACGTCTCGCTTGACCGCAGTCAGCTTCAGTATATGTGATCGCAGGTTCAACGTCACTTATGTAATATAAGTGTCTGTTGGAAAAATAGCTTGAAGCAAGGCACAGTTTGACAGTGAGGCCATTACATGAGCGGCTACAGAGATCTTTGGTCATAGAAGTTGACAAAGATACTTATTCCTTCAGATTAGAATCTCCAGCTTTCACAGACACCACTTGTTTTCAAATCACTGATGTTAATATCAGGTCTGAACAGGGCAACCGTGCTCTTCAATGGAACGTGTTGACGTGAAATACCATTAACAAAACAATTCAATTACGAAATATTTAAACGAATGATTAAATAACCTAACTTTCTAATCGGATGTGATGATCTGGTGGACATGTCTAGACAAAAATAACAACTCTCATGTCACAGGTGATTACATGTTTCTTAGAGAAATTAGTGGTGTATTTTCGCTCTTGTTAAAACAGTACTCTGGCCAAAACCGTGGAACATATTGTCACATTAGACGATACAATGTGTCAGAGAGATAAAAATCACCGAAACAATCGAATAGACAATAGTAACAAACACACGACACCCCCACCGGCTTGGATGATGCTGTAGTCCGAGGCGTGCGTAACGGTTTGGCGCTGGCGCGCTGCGGAGTGGCGGATATACGGTTTGCTCAGGAGCGGCTGCTGTAGCACCGACGATCTCCTATTCTGAGCCTTGGACTGCGTTTCATTGACTGTCTCTGGAGACGTGCATGGACAGCCATGTCTCAAGAAGAGTATACGACCCTTGATGAACTTTTCAGAGATGTCAAATTCTACCTGGTGGGGGACATTGACCAGAAGGTGAGCCTCAGGAAGTTAGCTTCTTCTTGCTATGTAGCATGCTAACTAGCTTGAACCATTCAGTGTGAATGAAAACTGGCAGGAGAAGCTAACTAGCTAGCTAAATGACTGCCAATGCTTTACCAGGAAAAGTGAGCTGACATAGAAGCACAGAAGCGTTCTTTGCGTTATGCCTCGTACAGTTGTGTGGTGCTTCGGGACTAGATATCTTTTACAGAAGCTACTGAGCGCTGCACTTTAGCCTAAGCACAGCTGTTTATCTGGCTGCTCAGAGGCTGCGGTTTATCTCCCTGTGTTCGTTTAAAAAAGGCGTGTAAGTGTTCTTTCATGCTGCCGTTGTCCTAGCGCTGTTATTGCTAACCTGATAATGCGAAGCGCTTTCAACAGCTTCTATAAATATAAATATCGATCAGACACGGTCAGACTGCAGCAACCTGTCAGTGTCCACATCCTGCTGAATAGTGAGCCCCACAATGCGCATGTGTGAAAGCGTTGATACTAGAAACCCTTGGCACAGAACTGTTCTTCCTGCCAAATAGTGACTTCTATTTTTTTTTTACTACTACATTCTAATATGAACTATTATTACAACGTTATGTTCAACAGATATGCCAACTTTAATGAAATCAGTCTGACAAAACCTTCAACAAACAAGGCGTATGCTGCATGATTATAAGCCATACTGAAAGAGTGGAGGATATTTGAAGCATGTCAGGTTGTGATAAATCAGTTGCCACACATAAGACAGACATATAAAAATTGTCAGTTTTTAGGACTGTACTCCATAGTGAGCTTTCACAGACATGTTTATATGTTGCAGCCTGTGAAGTCTGAAGGTAATGTCTTTGTAACAGTGCATACATTTGATTGAGTTAGTTTGGTTTCACAATTGCAATTAAGGGAACGGACTAAAGACTTGTATACTATACGTACGTCCTGGTATCATCGCCTACGTGGGCTGTATCTACCTAAACTTGATGATGATTGGCTTCTAGATGTGTTATCAGTTCAGCAAATGAATAGTAAAGAAAAGCATAGTCTTTCCGTTTGAATGGAGGAAATGAATGAACCAGTTCACTTTTTGCCAGTGCGATATCCTTTATTGTGTTACTTTCAGCAAAATGAACACTCTTGTTGTTCAAACATCGGCGGAGTTGAAAACTGCAGCAATAATGCGAGCCGCTTCCACTTCCACTATTGTTTAAAGGCATAGTTCATCCATACATTTAAATTCACTCATTTTCTACTCACTACTATGTGGACGGAGGGGTGACTGAAGTGTTTGAGTCCACAAAAAATGTTCAGGGGTAAATAGTGTTGCAGCCAGATCACATACAATTGTAGTCAATGGTGACTGATTCTTCAAATGTAAAGAACAACAGAACAGCTGGATTGAAGTAGAATTTGACATAAATAAATAATCTGTTAATGTTTCAGGTTGTGCAGCTTCTAAAGGCAGGAAAAGGGAAGGAGGTGTCTTACAATGCCCTAGCCACTCACATCATTGCAGAGGATGGAGACAACCCAGAGGTGGGCGAGTCCAGAGAGGTCTTTGATCTGCCTGTTGTCAAGGTAAGGATGGTAGTACAGTAGCCCCCCGTTGAACATTGTTGGGCTTTGGCCCCTGTCAGAACTGATATGAACATGTCTCGGGCACTGTCATCACAATTATTTAATTTGCTTTTCCTATCAGTGCTATCAGTGCTCTTCCACCTCCTTTGTGCATGCGACAGCAAGGTTAAATAGTCAATGTTAATGTTTTAACCCGGTAAATCATATGTATTTCTTGTTGGACTTTAACTAGTTATACTGTGTCTGGAAGCATCAGAGACACAAGTTGAGCAAACGTTATAGGTCACCCAGCCCACAGCCCCTCCATGGCTCCCTGTGTCTGCCAAGCAGATTGGAGGAAAGACAAAGTTTCAACACATATTAGACATTTTTAAATGTGGCGAAATGTTGATAGAGGAGAACACACACATAATATTCTTTACTGCAGAAGACAACGTAAAATGTTCACAGACTAGGGATGTCACGATATGAAATTTCGGTGCCATGATTATTGTCAGAGGAAATATCACGGTTTCATGATTTTCTTCATGTCCTTATTATACTATTACTACCTAGTATAGGTAAATTAAACTCCTGGCTACATTTAAAATGGTTAATAGACAGAGAGGTGTGTGTTTGTTTGTGTGTGTGCGTGTGTGTGTGTCAGCCGCTGTCAGAAACCGAAAGAACACTAGGATTTCTCCTCTCCCTGTGAACTCCTCTGATGAAGTTGTTTGTCCAGCGTTGGTGGAAACAAGGCCGTTAAGTCAGTTCCCTCTTCTCAACTAACGTTTCAGTGGCTTGCGCACACAAAACGTGACCTGCAAGAGATTTCCCCCGAGACAGGGCACCATAGTTAGATTCATAGTTTTTACAATTCTTACGGTTATGAAATCGTGACGTAATGAAACAATGGATATCGTAAAATTGGTTAATTGCGACATCCCAATCACCCCCTTTGTATAGACTGTCACTTGCCCAATTAAACAAGAGGGAGAGAAGGAGTGCTGAAAACTAACACAAAGCAGTGAAACAAAAACACAAAATTTAATTCTCTGATTCAGTTATGTCCCAAAGCACAAATACAACCTGATGGAGTATGTGTGTGTCTGGTGCTGTTACTCTCCAGCAAGTTCTGGCACTATTATACAGAAGCTGTCTCTCTCTCGCTACAGTCTTAACTTTGATTTGTTTGAAATGAAGCCACAATATCAACACTGAGCATCACATAATCTATACTTTTAATGAGCTAAATCTTTCTTTAGAGCAGCTCATTCATCAGCCTTCCTGCTCACTCTTTTCCTGCTCTCTGGCGCGCACTGAAACATGGCAGCACACTCGGTTTGGTTTGTCGCAGTTGGCACAGCACGATTGATAGAGACACAGAGAGGAGCAGAAAATCACTGACAGAGCCACTAAAAAAGACTCCAAATTAACAGACTTAGTGGAGCTGTGCATGGCTCCCTGCGTCTGCCGAGGACTTGGAGGCACTGTGGCCGGGCTATGCGCCTTCTCCCTCGGGCTGTGGAGTTTTCCGTGGTAACCTGAGAACATGGGCACTGAAATGAAAAACAAGACATTGTGCGTCTTACATTCACTATTCATACAGCCAGTGTGGCCCAGGCGTTGGGGATCTCTGTTGTTATCATTTTTATTCAGGACTAATGATTACAAAACCCATAAGCTTGGCATTTTAAAAACTGTCTCCTATAGTGCAGTATGTTTTCATTCATCAACTAACTAATAAATTGGGATAACAATTGTCAAATAATATATTGTGGGAGGTAATGATTTTATTAATCTCATAAATGTTCAGTCATAAAACAACAGTGAATGAAGGTGCTTTGAACCAGTGTATCTTAGAGAAAAAATAACTTTCTTCCTGTTTTCCAGCCATCCTGGGTGACTCTCTCAGTCCGATGTGGAGACCTGTTACCGTATCCTTCCACCTTCAAATCCAAAATATTGCATATCTTAAAGGAACAATAAAAGTATTGGAATATGTCAAAATGTCCCAGTAAGTATTTCTTTTCCATAACCCTGGACACAACAGAGTAACTGGATTCTCCCCTGAATCAGAACAGATATTCTTTGGTGTGACAGCTTGTCTTCCCAGGGTAAGAGTGTGTTTGTTTGTGTTTTTTGGATAATATTTTCAGGTTTTTACTACATGTATCCTCTATGCAGTGGGTGGAATGAAAATTGAGCTGTTGGTCCGTAAGCCTTCAAATTCTAAATGACATCATGGTAATTTATGCTGAATGGCAGACGTTACCATACGCAGATGTGTACCCTATGTAAAAATGTAACTCTGGGTTGAGGCAGATCGATCACAAGAGCTGTGATTGGTCCACTTGGTAGCATTGCATTTCCGACAGACTCACTGCCATTGTTTAATTGAGTTGAAGGAACAAACACGGACAACATATTTATTTTCTTTGTTGCTATTCTTCAACATAAGCTCCAATAAGATCCACTTGTGGGTGATGGAGAGATTCTCAGCAAAAACACTATGTGATGTACATTTCACACGTTAACAGCAATGTCTTTTTTTAGTAACATTTGTATTGTTCTTTATGATATTTTTCCTTACTTTCATTTAGTATAGACTTGTTTACAATCCTCATTATGGATTTATAAACTTATGTCAATATACAGTAGAAATTGAATAAAAGTATAGTACCCATTGTATTCTAAAGACATGAAAATCAACCTAATTACTTCTTTAGAGAAATCTTTTTTATTTAAATGTCTTTATTCCCAGGTGTCCTTAAACCCACCATGGTTGCACCTGAAAGAATAAGGCTAAAACTGTCATTCTCACAATGAGACTATATGTACATTATGCATTGATGTAATGAAAATATCAACAAGAGTACAGTCAGATGTTTTGCTCCATATTAATGCCATGGTAAAATATTTCTTCAAGCTAAGAGAAATAAGGCTTGTATGTGCTTGTTTGTACACAGCTTCCAGATGATCTAAATGCCTTGTGGGCTTATGTTACCTTTTATGGAGGAGAATGTCAGCTAAACCTCAACAAGAAGGTCACCCACTTAGTGGTTAAGGAATCAAAAGGGGTAAGTGCATGATCTCTGTAATTTGTCTCATCATGGCAAGAAAAACTAAGTGAGCCCTTTGGAATTATCAGCATTTATGTATAAGTGTGTTTTAAAACAGTGTCTGATCCCATCTAAATAACAAAAATTAGACTTTCGGAGTAGCGCAATCAGAACACTGACCCAAACCCAATTCGTGCGCTGTGGAAAGACCTCACACCAGACGTCCTAAAAATATGACTTAGGTGAGGGAGTTCTGTAAGGAAATCTCCTGAACGTTGTGCAGGTCTGATCCACATTTAAAGGAAAGTGCTTGAGGTTTTTGCTGCAGAAGGAGGTTTGACCAGTTATCAAATCTAAGGGTTCACCTTATTTTTCCACCAACACTGTGATGGGTGTCTTCAGTAAAGATATATAAAATTATAATTGTATGTTATTAGCACATTGTGTTTGTGTATACTTATGACTTAGATGAAGACTGGAAGACATTTTATGACCAATTAATGCAGAAAGCCAGGTAATTCCAAAGTGTTCTCACATTTGTTCTTTCCACTGTATGTCTCCATTATCTGTGCTGCTGATCTGACATAAATTTACACAAATTCATGTGATTTTAAAAAAAAAAGGATTTTGTAGGTTGTGAGGTCATGAGAGGTCACGAAGAGCAGGTTAGGGGGTGGTGCATGGGAGATTGAAAAACTGACCCAATCACAAAGGTTCTCATGAATAAACGGAAGCTTTATTCATAGACTTGTCCTTCCTCTTAATCAAAAAACAACAAATAAACAAAAGCGTCCCAGGGGAGATATTGGGTTAAACCAAATCGTTTCAAAACAAACTTAACGTGAGGTGTTCGTGGTTCTTCTTCCTTCCTTCGGGTCGTAGGACTCTGAAGCCTTCACTGGGGTTTGGAGCTGGTTTTCCTGCAGGTTTCCGTGCTCCTTCCTGCCGTGTGCTCGCTCCTTCTCTCCTCTGGCAGCTCTTAAATTCTCCCTCAATTATCTGGCCTAACCACCTACACCTGGGTGAGGAGTGAGGCCTTCTGGGACCTGGAGTTGTTGCCTCAGCGGCCATCTTGGGGTGTGGGCGCTGCTCCTTAAAGGGGAAGTAGCACCCATCCACTACCTGGCCCCGTGTGATGCCACATATCCCTCTCCCCGGGCCTGACGTCCTCGGCAGGGTGAAGGAGGACCAGAAGGCATCTCGGCGGGACAGGGCATCCGCGTTTCCATGGCGCCGACCGGGTCTGTGAACCACAGAAAAGTTATATGGCTGGAGGCTTAGGAACCACCTAGTTACCCTGCTATTAGTCTCTTTGTTCTTCGCCATCCATTGTAATGGGGCATGATCGGTCACTAGAGTGAACCTCCTTCCCAGCAGGTAATATTTGAGCGTTTCCAGGGCCCATTTTATGGCTAAGCACTCTTTCTCCACGGTTGCGTAATTCTTCTCTCTAGGCAGCAGTTTTCGACTCAAATACAGGACTGGGTGTTCCTCACCTTCACTGATCTGGGCTAGCACCGCGCCCAAACCCACCTCCGAGGCATCTGCCTGGACCACAAACTCTCTGCTGAAGTCGGGGGCAGTGAGGACTGGTTTTGAACATAAAGCCCTCTTCAGGTCGCCAAACGCTTCTTCTGCTGCCGGGGTCCAGGTCACCATCCGGGAGTGTTTCTTCGTAGTCAGTTCTGTGAGAGGGGCCGCTACCAGCGCAAAGTCCGGGATGAATCGTCGGTAATAATTGGCTAGGCCCAAAAAGGATCTCACCTGCTTCTTAGTCATCGGCTTTGGCCAGTCCTGGATAGCCCGGAGTTTGGCTTCCTGGGGTTTGACAAGGCCCCTCCCGATGGTGTACCCCAAGTAGTTTGTCTCACTGAAAGCCAACTTGCATTTCTGGGGGTGCGCGGTCAAGCCTGCTTGTCGAAGGGACTCCAGGACCTTCTGCACCCGAGGTAAGTGACTTTCCCAGTCTGGGCTCTGAATGACAACATCATCAATGTAAGCAGATGCATACTCTTGGTGTGGCTTTAGTACCTGATCCATTAAGCGCTGGAAGGTGGCGGGTGCTCCAAACAGGCCAAACGGCATCATCCGGTACTGCCACAGGCCTCCCGGGGTGGCAAAGGCCGTCTTCTCCTTGGACCCTGCAGACAGGGGAACCTGCCAATATCCCTTCGTGAGATCAAGAGTGGTTAGGAATCGAGCCTTGCCCAGGCTTTCAATAAGCTCATCGACACGAGGCATAGGATAGGCATCGAACTCAGACACTTCATTCACTTTTCTGAAATCATTACAGAACCTTACGGTTTTGTCCGGCTTGTCGGCTAGGACGATGGGGCTTGACCAAGCACTTTTGGACTCTTCAATTACATTAAGGTCCAACATTTTCTTTACCTCTTCCGCAATCAACCTCTTGCGGGCCTCCGGCACCCGATACGGCCTTTGGTTCACTCTTTTTCCTGGCTGGGTGCGTATTTCATGCTCTACAAGGTGGGTGCAGCCTGGGAGGAATGAGAAAACATCCGGATTACCCTCCACCAACTCCTTTGCTTGTTGCAGTTGGTGAGGGGAGAGGTCGGGACCAAACTGAACCACGTCTCGGGCTGGTTCGGGGGACTCTCTGGGGGGAAGGCAAGTGAATAAGGTCTCTCGATCATGCCATTTTTTTAAAAGGTTAATATGGTAGATCTGCTCCCCTTTCCTCCTCCCTGGTTGCCGTACCTTGTAATTGACCTCCCCAACTTTTTCAATCACCTCGTAGGGTCCCTGCCACGTAGCCAAGAACTTACACTCCACTGTGGGGACCAGAACTAGGACTCTGTCACCTGGTTGGAATTCTCTGGGTTGGGCTGGTCGGTTATAGGCGGCACTCTGATCTCTCTGGGCTTTTTCCATGTGTTCTTTCACAATGGGGACCACCGCTGCCATCCGATCTCGCATAGCCCCCACGTGTTCGATCATGGTCCGGTGGGGACAGGGTTGCTCCTCCCAAGTCTCCTTGGCGATGTCTAAAAGACCCCGGGGTTTGTGAGAGTACAAGAGGTCAAAGGGTGAGAAACCAGTGGAAGACTGAGGAACTTCTCTTACTGCAAACAGAAGGTATGGGAGAAGCTGGTCCCAATTTCTCCCATCTTTGTCGATGGCCTTCCTCAGCATGGCTTTGAGAGTCTTGTTAAACCTCTCCACTAACCCGTCCGTCTGGGGGTGGTACACCGAGGTTCTCACCTGTTTTACTTTTAACAGAGAACACAACTCCTTGGTGACCCTGGACATAAAGGGGGTCCCTTGGTCCGTAAGGATCTCTTTTGGTATCCCTACGCGGCTGCTGAAGAGGAACAGTTCTTTGGCTATTTGTTGGGCATTCGCCTTTCTTAAGGGGACAGCTTCTGGGTATCGGGTGGCATAGTCTACTATGACCAAGATGTACTGATGTCCCCGCGCACTCTTTGGGAGGGGACCCACAATGTCCATCCCCACCCTTTCGAACGGAGTTTCTATGATGGGCAAAGGGATAAGGGGGTTCCGGTACTGCTGTTTGGGGGCTGTGATCTGGCAATCTGGGCAACTGCGGCAGTAGTTTTCTACCTGTTTGTGAACTCCTGGCCAAAAAAATCGTTGTAATATTCGTTCCTTGGTTTTCTCTACCCCCAAGTGAGCTCCTAGCAGGTGGGTTTGAGCTAACTGCAGCACCGTTGAGCGATGAGGTTGGGGAACGAGGAGTTGCTCTCTGACTTTCTCATTTGCTTTCACTACCTGATATAAGAGGCCATTTTTTACTGCAAAGTGGGGGTATGTGGGAGCTAACCTGGTTCCCACCAACGTGCCCTCTAGGACCTGTACATTTCTTAAGGCATTACCAAGGGTGGGGTCCTGTAACTGAGCTGTTCCATACTGCCCTTTCAGACGTGGCTGTTCCAGGGAGTCAACCTCGTCCCCTCCACTTAGGCCCGGTTGATGCTCTGCGTCCTCCGTGTCCCCGGCTGTTGACTCCGCGCCACTAGAGTCTCCTGCCAAGGCTTGGACTATCCCTGGTGAGGGGGGGCTGGGTTCTGCAACATTACCACAAGATTTATTCCGTTCATTAATTTTTTGCTTACGTATTCGGGGTTCCCGTCTGAGCCTCGTCTGGGCTTCCCTCCACAGCATTTGGAAGGCCGGGCAGTCCCGGCCTATCAGGACGGGAACTGGAAGTGTCTTGATCACTCCCACCTCAAGAGCAAAGGTGCCCCTCGTGGTTGTCAGCTTTACCACCGTGGTGGGGTACACATGGGTGTCTCCATGGACACAAACCACTGGAACTGGGTCTCCGTGAGCAGGGGCCGATGCATCCAACACCGATTCGTGTATCAGGGTCCGGGCACTTCCCGAATCGAGCAAGGCTTCTACGTCACGTTGATTCACCATTACCGGGCAGGTTGGTCTGCGGTCTCCCCGCTCCCCCAGGAGGGCAGCAAAGTGGGCGTGTGGACTGTTAGCCGACTCTGCTGTGGGCATGGGCTCATCGGGCTTTTCGCACTGCCAGGAGATGTGGCCCACTTCGCCACAGCGATAGCACTGGCGTGCCTCGGGGTTCAGGAATCCTCGTGGCTGCCGAGGTGCATTAAAGGGTCTATGGGGTGGGCCTGAGTGAGGGCTGGCTGGCGTAGTACCTTTGGGGTGAGGCCCACTTGGTCGGGCGGGGGCCGAAGCGATAGGCTCTTTACGAGTGGGGCGGAGCATGTCTGAGGCGGCCTGGAACTGCTCCACTGCTTCTACCAACTCAGCAGCCGTGGTTAATCTTTTGTGGCTGATTATTTTTTTCGCCTCATAAGGCAAAGCTCTTAGGTAGCGGTCCATCACCAGAGTATCTACTATGTCTGTGGGGCTGCTCCTGTCTGGTTCCAGCCACCTGTTCGTCACTCGTCTTAACTCATGCATTTGGGACCGGGGGTTGACTCCATTCTGGAAGGTCCAGTTATGGAACCGTTGAGCCATGCTAAATTTTGTCAACCCATGGCGGCTCAGTATCTCTCTCTTTAACTGGTCATAGTCTTGCTCAATACTGGCCTCTACATCTTGATAAGCTTTGAGGGTCTCACCCGATAGAAAAGGAGCCAGGAGTCCCACCCACTGTGTCTTTGGCCACTCCTCCCGAGTGGCTGTAGCTTCAAACGCATGAAGGTACGCTTCCACATCATCCGTCTCTCCTAGTTTCGGGAGGAAGTCAGCGACTTTGGGTTTTGACCTGGATAACTGCTCAAGCTCCTGCTCCTTCAGTTGGTTGGCCCTTATTTGCTGTTGCACCAAGGCGGCCCCGATTTCCTGCTGGGCCCTCTGGCTCTCCACCAGCATCTGCACCAGTTGCTCCATTTGGGTTGGGGGGGGGTCGTCTGTGTGAAGGTCTGCAAAAAACTGAGTCAAAGCTTCAATCTCTTCCGTCCCGCTCATCCGCACTTAAGCCCCTTGCCCGCATTCTCCACCATTTGTGAGGTCATGAGAGGTCACGAAGAGCAGGTTAGGGGGTGGTGCATGGGAGATTGAAAAACTGACCCAATCACAAAGGTTCTCATGAATAAACGGAAGCTTTATTCATAGACTTGTCCTTCCTCTTAATCAAAAAACAACAAATAAACAAAAGCGTCCCAGGGGAGATATTGGGTTAAACCAAATCGTTTCAAAACAAACTTAACGTGAGGTGTTCGTGGTTCTTCTTCCTTCCTTCGGGTCGTAGGACTCTGAAGCCTTCACTGGGGTTTGGAGCTGGTTTTCCTGCAGGTTTCCGTGCTCCTTCCTGCCGTGTGCTCGCTCCTTCTCTCCTCTGGCAGCTCTTAAATTCTCCCTCAATTATCTGGCCTAACCACCTACACCTGGGTGAGGAGTGAGGCCTTCTGGGACCTGGAGTTGTTGCCTCAGCGGCCATCTTGGGGTGTGGGCGCTGCTCCTTAAAGGGGAAGTAGCACCCATCCACTACCTGGCCCCGTGTGATGCCACAAGGTGTACCCATTAAGATTGAAACGTTTTATTTCTACTTGTCATGCAGGTGCAACTAACCTAGTTTTTGTTTTTGTCTTTTTTTTCCCTCCAGGCAAAGTTTGAGTGTGCCCTGAAACACCCTGGTATCAAGATTGTCACCCCGGACTGGATCACAGATTCTGTCAAAGGTATTTAATATTAGTGCTCTCAGTCTTATATATATATATATATATATGTATGCATTTATTGACTTGCATGGTTTTGTTGTTATGCCTCTGCACTGGCAACACCAGTGACTGAAGGCACAGTTATTGCCTCTTCAGTGGGATATCTCAAGATTGGTTTGAGGGAATTTCTTCAGATAATTTTATACATTGGGCGGCTGTGGCTGAGGGGTAGAGCAGTCGTCCTCCGATCAGAAGGTCAGCAGTTCAATCTTCCCATCTGCATGCCGAAGTGTCCTTGGGCAAGATGCTGAACCCCGAAAAAAAGTGCTGCTAATAGATGCACTGTATGAATGTGTGTGTGAATGGGTTAATGGCAAAACTGTACTGTAAAGCACTTTGAGTGGTCATCAAGATTAGAAAACTGCTATAGAAAAAGAAACCATTTACCATTTTAGAGCAAAAAAAATAAATAGAAAAGTTTATATGGAAGACAAATAAAAATAACAACAATAAATTTAAAGCCACAAGCAGTGTTGAACAGGACATTGCACTTAGTGCATGTCGGAGGTACAGGCAGGACATGGGTTGACACAGAGATGTGCTGTCGCTTACATTGGCCAAATGAGTGAGAACGTGCACTAAATATGCATTTTGTTGTTGTGTAAAACTTGTAGACCAGACCATGAAAAGTTTATGTAAACAGAATAATGATTTTTTGACATGAGAAACACTTCCTAATGCCAGTAGGTGTGCAATAAGTAAAAAAACATGTAATTTTGTGTTGCCAGCGGGTGGCACTATAGCTTTAATTGAATATTGGTATGTAGATCTTCCGGCCAGGACTCTTATTGAAAATGCAACATTTGGGGAAGATTGGTTAAATAATGTTTAAGTTATAAAGTAACAATCCTCATAGAACAAAAATTGCTGCTAATAGATGCGCTGTATAAATGTGTCTGTGAATGGCAAACTGTACTGTAAAGCGCCTTGAGTGGTCATCAAGACTAGAAAAGTGCTATATAAATACAAACAACTAACCATTATAATGTTGAAATTTGCTCATCATTGTCAAAGGCTTCTCTGACCAAGTTTATGGCAGATGTGGTCAACCTGCTAGGAAAAGCAATTAAAATGATATTCAATGAGATGAGACAAGATGTAATTGATCCACACACCAGGGAAATTCAATTGTTACTGTAGCAGGCAGGCCAGAATGAGGTAGACAATAGAATACAAATTTAAAAAAAGGCAATAGAATAAAAATGAAAAATAAAAAATGCAAAGTATGTACATAATATACACCTTTCAGTTTAGTGGTTTGTATAGTGTGAGATAGTGATTTAAATGATGTCATTGTGACCTTAACCTTTGACCTCCAAAATCTAATCATCTAATTCACGAGAATGGGACAGGAGGATGGATGGACTGACAACCCAAAATCATTATGCTTCCAGCCCCTAACCCTCCAGCACTTAAATCCCCTATATCCTTTGTAATTGGTTAATCATTAGGTTCTGAAAACTGCAACTGGATTTTCAACACATGCATAATGTCTTAAAGGCACCAGAATGACAGAGAAGTATGTTAACACTGAGGTTTGCATAGTCATAGAGCAGAGATGTCATACTCAAGGCCTGTGGGTAAATTATGACCTGTGGTACAATTATATCCAGCCCACGATAAAATATCATACGTCTATCTTAACTGGCCCGCCAGTGCGCATAGCCCGGCTAGATGCACATGGAGCGAGCGAGCGAGCCCTAATCTCCACTCCCTGAGTGGGAGCCAGGCGGTGTTTACGGGATGATGAAGATTAACAAAAACCCACACAGTAGTCTCACTGATGCACACCTTCACTAAATCTTGAGAGTTTCCAAAACACAGAACCTAACCTGGCCCTCGACATAGTCCCAGTTTTTAATTTTGGCCCTCTCTGTGATTGAGTTTGACACCCCTGTCATAGAGGGAACTGCTACAGCAGAAACTACTGATGTCATGTGGTTGTGGACAGTTAAAGCTTTCTGAAAAGAATACAAAATTTAACAGGCCACTGATACAGCTGGATTTCTGTCCATGCCACGATTGGTCAGTCCAACTAAGAAAGACAGGCCTGTTGGTAGCAGGGCAATGACCAAAGCTTTCCCATAAACCAATGGTACACATCATTAGAGATAATATCTATGTAATTAATGGGAAACACTGGTGTATGTGTTGGACAGTGGACACTAATACTCTCACTCTCATTGCTCGAGATATAATTTACTGTATAATTAAAGTTTGTTCAAATCTGTGTGCTGTCTTTTGATAATCAATTTTAAAGGTTAAGAGCGTTTTCTGAAATTGACTTGATTCGTTTCCCAGAATCTAACAAATTACTTCCTCTTGATTCAACATATTTAACTGCTTACTGTTTCATGTATTAAAAATACTTACATTATCAAATATAAATATTGTAAATGACACAATCATAATGTGTCTTATGCTTAAGTATAAAGATGTAGATTAATGTCAGAGCTGCCATGCATGACACAGTTACTTGTTTGAAGTAAGTTCTTTATAACTTTGATCCATTTAGCTGACGTATGTGTTTCCTCTTTTACAGACAAAAGCAGGAAGGATGAAGCTCTTTATCACCCTAGACTGACATACGTGGAGCCTGAGGAAGAAGAGGAGAGTGAAGCAGAGTCATATGAACATTCAGACGGAAGCTACAGCCCTCGACGAACCCAGCTATCCAGCTGTGACTCGTCTGGTGAGTCCAGTCCCAGAAGAAGACCAGGCCCCAAAAAACTTAATTCTGTGTCTCCAACACCCCTCCGAAAACCAGAGCGACGCAGCGAGCGTATGTTTGATGACTCGGACGATGATTCCCCGATAGAGAAGGAGGGTACCAACCTCAATTGGACGCCTGCTGAAGTTGTCACACCAACACCCCCAATTCTGACTGGCACAGCTAGACGGCGGGCTGGGCCACCCAGCAACAAAGACTCAACGTCATCTACAGGCAGTGGGCTGATCAACCTTTGTGCCACTGTGCCTCCTGTACCTGGCAGTGGAGGAGCATCACCTGCAGAGGCCCACTCTGGGGCTGTTGCCATCAGTCAAAGCACACAGCAAGGTCAGTATGTCAGGCCCTACATTCTTTGAGGTAACAGACCAAGAACTAGTGATCTCAGTTTAGAATTATGGCAAATTGTGTGAACTAATCCTGCTTAGTTGTACCAGTACAATATCCTGTTGATGTTATCCTTTGCGCTTCATGCATTTTCTTCTGCTTTTTTGGTTTATCAGTTCCAGAAAGCTGGAGTCCAGCCGCCAGAACCCTCCGCAACATTACTAACAGCTCTGACATGCAGCCAGCCAATCGACCTGTCAACATAGTACATGTGAGAAATAGTATTTTCCTACAAAACATTTTGATCAGCTGAGCTATGGCTATGTTTTTCCTGGCTGCTTTCCCTGAGGCAGCAAGAGTAGGACCACATGTCATAACTATGATCGCTGCTAATATCACATTCTTGTCCAACATTAAATATCTTGTGATGTATGTCATTGTTATCTTAACATTACAACTTCTTAATGTTTGTCCAGATCATTCAGAATCTCACAGCCAATCAGTCAAAGCCACTGGAGCAGCAGAGTAACCAGAGCAATGCTCAAACCCCCAATAGTGCCAACCCTCTTCTGTTCAGTCAGTCCAAATTGGCTGCAGAGCAGCATCAACACTTACTGCAACAGTCTCACCAGGCTGCCCAGCAACAGCATCAACAGTTACCACAGCAACCGCAACATCCTATAATGCACCTCCAACAACAGCAGCATCAGATGATGCCACTACATCACCATCAGCAACACAATCAACAGCAGCAGTCCCAAGTTGCACAGCAACAAGGTTTCCCACAGTTGCCCCAACAGCAGCAACAGTTTCTGCAACAACAACAACAACAACAACAACAACAACAACAACAGCAGCAACAGCAAATGCAGCAACAAATGTTTTCACAGCAGCAGCAACAGCAGCAGCAGCAGCAGCAAGCATTCTCCCAGCAGCAGCTACGGCCCCAGCAGCTCCTACGCCCTGGTTTACAGCAGATGCAGCAGCAACAAGCTCTGCAGCAACAGCTTCAACAGTTCCAACAACAGCAACGTATGCAAATATTACAGCAACAGCAGAATCCACAGCAGTTACACCAACAGCATCTACAGCAGCAGCAGCAGCAGCAGCAACAGCAGCAGCAGCAACAGCAACAGCATTTCCTGCAACAGCATCACATGCAACAGATCCATCAGCAGCAGCACCTGCAGAACCAGCAACAGGCTCTGCAGCATCAGAATCTGCAACAGCAGCAGCAGACGAAGACAGCGCTGCAGCCCCAGCTCCAGCAGCCTGCTCACATAACCCAGCTGTTTGGACATGAGCTTGGACAAGAAAGTGAGTACAACCAGTGACTTACCGAGACTTTTATCCTGGGAGTGTCCCATATTCTTTTAGTAGGCTCATCAGTTTCTGGAGTGACCGTGTAGGCTATGTTAGGTATATCAATATATCATCAGCAAATGGAGCCAACTTCTGTTCCCCCAATAACATATATAACTTAAGGATGTAGGCACTGTGCTGGTGGAGGAGGTCGGAGAGATAGGGGGAAGCCAGGTTGTTGAGTGTCTTGCAGGTGGTAAGTAGAATCTTGGAGGTTAATCCTGTATTTTACTGGGAGCTAGTGGAGATAATGGAGGACTGGAGTGATGTGATCAGTTGAGCGGGTACTGGTAAGTAGGCGGGTGGCAGAGTTCTTTACATTCTTGCAGTAGTCGAGTCTGGATGTTATAAATGTGTGAATTAATGTTTCTGCAGCAGTAGGTGACAGTGAGGGTCGGAGGTGGGAGATGTTACGGAGGTGGAAGAAGGCTGTTTTGGTGATATGGTTGACATGGGGGCAGGAATGCAAGGGTGGGGTCAAGGATGACTCCAAGGCTGCGGTTTTGGGTAGAGGGGGTGATGATGGAGCCGTCAATATTGAGTTTGAATCCAGAGTGGGAATCGGGGAATGATCAATGATCGGTATGACCAAAAAAAGTATTTTTTTTTTCAAGCACGACTTGGTGTTAACCTCATTTTCTAATAATTTAGAGAATAATTACTGCAGTAAATTGGCTTGGAATGACATATTTTACTGTCATGAGGAGTGAAAATTGTAGAAAAACATTAATGTCCACACTAGTATTAATGAAGTGAAGGAATCTGAATGCATGACTGTTGCAGTCAAATACAGAACCCTTTATTCTTTTGCAACTTGAAAAAACATGTTCTTCTTTATCCACCGAACATTCATTAAGGCAACATCCATAAATAATATTGAAACAAATAAATAGAAAAGGTGTGCAACTTGCATTAATATACTGCTTCAAGCCCAACCAGGTAGTATTCAAGTATTCAAAATATAAACAAAGTTTACTTGAAGGCTTCTTAAACAACTAAACTTTCACTGAGGCAACTTGCATCCATATGGACTTTGCTTCAAGATGAGGTATACTCGTACACACATAAATAGTAAACTAAAACGTTTTAAAGTAAACATATCTGGGATCCAGTATTTTAATCATCTCCCTGAAGCCGTCTTTCTCAACAGTACTAAGCGGTACCATGTCTTTGGCTATGTGAATGGTGATGGCGTTTGTAATGTCGTTCCACCGTTTGCGTTTCTTGTCGTAGGCAGTCCCCCTAGCCAACACATCTGACTCGTCTTTTCTCCCGCAGTGCCAACTTCACCTGCAGATGTGGAGGACGCAAATCGTAGTTTCATGCATTCTTGATATTCCAGGACATGCTTGTGGCTGAGGTGAAGCAAATTGCTTGTGTTGCCTCCTGCGGCTACAACTTTAGCCCGACAACATTTGCAGAATATTGTTGTTTGATCGACGTTGGATTTTTTTAAGCCGAAGAACTTCCAAACAACAGACACGGCTCCTCTTTTCGGTACAAGTTCTTCCGTTTCATTGTTTACTTTCACCGCGTTTATCCATTTTGTTCACCGCTCAATGAGATCCATATGCTCAACACAGGCTGTGCTCTCGCATGCTGCTTGTTTGGTGCAACTGCAAAACAGCCCCCTCTCAAACAATGTCCGTCAGCGCGACGTTCCGCCGCTCTGCGTTCCCAACGTTTTGTACGCTACACACTCACCGGTATTGGGGTATATGAAAAATTCATATCATAAAAAAAAATAACACCAGTATTCGGTATGAACCGGTATACCGCCCAGCACTTATTAAGAATTCTAGTTTACTGCACGTGAATTTTAGAAAGTTTCTTTGCGTCCATGTTTTAATGTCCATTAGGCAGAGTATCGTCAGTTAGGCAAAGTATCATCAGCATAACAGTGAAACTGGAAGCCATGGCGGCGGAGGATCTGTCCCAAGTGGTAGCATGTAAATGATGAAGAGAAGAGGACCAAGCACTGAACCCTGGGGGGCACCATGGGTGACAGGAACTGTGATGGATTTGCAGTTATTGATTGAGATGAATTGAGATCTGTCAGAGAGGTAGGATTGGAACCAGGAGAGGGCAGTGCCAGTAATGCCGAGAGTGGTTTTGAGGCATGTGATGAGTGCCTGGCCAAAAATTGACCTACCCCTCCTTAAAGATTCACATTTTAATTTTTAATTTACTATATATTTCAGTTCCACAAGATGGCTTCCTGTTAGGCTGTGTGTTTGCTATTGCTGACTATCCAGAACAGATGGCTGACAAACAACTCCTAGGAACATGGAAGAGGGTAAGACATTCAGTCACACAGAAAAAGATCATTGCCTCCCTCTAGCACTACCTGCGTGAAAGCCGCATCTTTTACATCTTTTACATATATGTTTGCTGATCTGCTTCCCCAGGTCATCCAGGCGTGTGGAGGCACTGTTGACCCCACCCTGACCAGTCGTTGCACACACTTGCTGTGTGAGAGCCAAGTCAGTAACATGTATGTTCAGGTAAGGATGTGTGCTGTAAGAGCACTACTCAAGTGCTCAACCACTCTGGTACAACTCCTTATATTTTTCAATTTTGTATAAATATTACAAGCTCACACTCACCTGTTGTCTTAGAACAGCAAGAGACATAGAGACCTAAAGCCAAAATTATATCAGGGGCTGTCTTGGATATTTAGCAGGATGGCAAAAACTTTATTAATATTTTGACGGTCCACTGACATAGAATTTCTCTTATTGTGTAAGGGAAAGAGAGAAAAATGGAGTCAAAGAGCACTGCACCCAATGTAGATGTGACACAAAGTTTGAGATCTTACATGTTATTATTAGAAGTGTAAAAAGTGTTTTGAAAAACTGTTTGCTGTGATTTGGCACCACAAAAATAAACGTGAATTGCTTTTTCAAATTCTTAAAACAGTGGTAAATGGTGTGTATCTTTAGCATTTTTCTTGTCTTGATGGCCACTCAAAGCACTTTACAGTTCAGTTTATTGCTATTAACCCATTCACAGCCATCAGGGGCAATGTGGGGTTCAATATTTTGCCCAAGGACACTTCTGGATGCAGAGGGAAGACTGGGATTGAGCCGCTGATCTTCTGGTTAGAGGGCAGCCGCTATACCACCTCAGCCACAGCCCACCAACCCACCCACATCATTTCCAATGTTGGGCAGATGACACCCAGCTGTGAAGCCGGATGATACTAATAATGGAGTTAAACTTGAGAAACATCTAAAGACATAAAGTCCTGAATGACCTATAATTTTGCCTTGGCCCTTAGCACCTGAGAGAAATATTATCTGACCAGATAGTTGCCTTGGATTGCATTAGCTTGGTCCCCAGCTCTACTGTAAGGAACCTTGAAGTTATGTTTGACTAGGACACGTCATTTGACTTGCACCTAAAAGTCTATATGACTTCTTTCATGTCTGCAATATTTTGAAAATTAGAAACATCCTGTCTCAAAAGGATACTGAGAAACTAGTCCATGTATTTTTTTACCTCTAAAGTGGACTACTGTAATTCTTTATAATATCAGTGAGATAATAATCAGTAGGGCTGTAACAACTGTCAAACTTAGACTGAAATCATGGTCCAATTGTCCATGGTTTCCCTGCTCAACCTCACACACTGTGACAGCTGGTGGTGCAGCCTGTTGAGCTCTCATTATGTTACGCCGGGACAAACTGGCTGTGGTTACGCCCCCGAACTGCCTGTCGCGGTTTCTCTCTTTCTTTCCCTGTTTTCCACCAACCTCTCCTCACCCCGATTTTTCTCTTCTCACCTCAAACGGTGGATGGCCACCCACACTGAGTCTGGTTATGTTAGAGGTTTCTTCCTGTCAATAGGAGTTTTTTCTCTCCACTGTCATCAAGTGCTGGCTTGTTGTGGGAACTGTTGTGTTTCTCTATAAATTGTATGGTCATGACCTTGCTTTATCTCTGTCATCGTTATTGATTCATGTGGTGTTCTCTCTGTCAGGCACTAAGAGAAGGGAAACGCTGTGTAACAGCCCACTGGCTCAACACTGTACTGAAGAGGAAGAGGATGGTTCCTCCTCATCGAACCTTACATCTGCCCTTTGCCTTCCCTCCTGGTGCAAAGCCCTGCTCTCAGCATGTAGGTCCAAATCACACAAATCAATGCTCCTTTTATCTCACTGTCATGTCGGTTACCAGCTAGACCCAGTCTGGTTAATTTAATGATGGCTCTGATTTAAATACCACTGATTTAAATATCAATAAAATGTCCTTTGGCTAGTCCTTCAGTCAGTCAGGTAAAAGTCTAAAAGAATTAAGATTTTAACACATTTAGATCTTAGGCACTCTGAATAAAGACATGAAATAGAAACATTTGAAAGCTTTTTTATTGTTTGCTTTCATTGTAAATCTTTGCCTTTTCCCTAAACTTCATGAACATTAAAAAAACAATGAAGCTGGCAAACTCGCCCCTTCTTGCTCTGCCTGAAACACGTCTCCTACTGTTTGACAATGATTCATTGACAGAATAACCTGTCAATGATCTGAACATCTCAAATTTATTATGTAGGGCATCAGGGCTCCATCTGATTAGTCAAATAAATGGACATGCCGAGCATGAATGCATGGCACATGGAACACCATTCATCGCATTTCAAGCATATTGTGATGACAATACATTTTCGATACATTGTGTAGCCCTAGAGTACACTAACTCAGAGTATTGCTGTTGAATTGTGATTCTTTTTGAAATGGGTGTTTCTAACACATGACTGTCATCTCTTTATTCCAACCTCCTTTGCTTTCATTCTCCTCAGATTATATCAGTAACAGGTTTTGTGGATGCTGACCGAGATGACCTTAAGCTGATGGCCTACCTGGCGGGTGCCAGATACACTGGATATCTGTGTCGCAGTAATACAGTCCTCATCTGTAAAGAGTAAGATTTGCAGGGGTTTAATGGCTTGCATTTTTAGGACATTTAGCAAAGGATCAATATAAGATCCTTCTGTTAGGATTACACGACACAAATGTCACTGAAATACATTCAGGTTATAGTTACTCTAGCCACCCTAGAACACCAGAGAGCCAAAATGTTTCCAACATGATATGGACCACTTTCCCTATCTCTGTGTCATATACAATTATAAAGCGCTAAATCTCTGTTGTGTATAAAGAAAATGTATTTGCACCATCAGTGTTTAATCTTCTCTGCCACCTAGCCATATTGATTTGTGTTGGAGCTGGTGAAGTGTTGATGATATGGTTGTCTTGCTAATCTCTCCTCAGAGCTAATGGGCTTAAATATGAGAAAGCCAAGGAGTGGAAGATCCCATGTGTAAATGCACAGTGGTTGTGTGATATACTGCTGGGAAATTTTGAAGCACTGAGACAGATTCAACACAGCAGATACTCCATCTATACACAACCTGAACCACTGGTGCCCAACCTACAGCTGGTCCAGAACCTACTGAGTATGTATTGCTGAATGGAGTATCTTTATAAGACAATTATGCTATATTGGCAATCGCATTTTATTATACAGCTTCACAGGGCTGCAACAACTGGGTGGGGTGGGAGGTGGGGGTGTAAATGTATCTATAGACAGGTCTGTCAATGATCTCTGATGATGATATCTTTAATATATTCATGAGGGTGCTTTAATACTGCATTGAGAAAAAATCCATACCTCACTGTCCTACCTGCGTTTTCTTGGCCTAGTGGTTGCAGCCCTAGTGAACATGCATAACTGTTGTTAAGTTTTAGGCATTAAATCCAAAGTACAATGGCAAGGAAAAAGTGTATGAACCTTTAGAAATGACTTACTTTCTAAAGTAATTGGTCATAAAATGTGATCTGATTTGATCATCTAAGTCAGAAATGCTGTCAATCACAATGTGTTTAAGCTAATAATGTACAATTATAATCTTTTATGTCTGAAAAAAATCCCTTTGTCAATCCCTGTGAAGAAATGTATTTATCATAGTTAATGGTAAAGGGAGTGCAGATATGTAAAGATACATATTGCACACAACAACATTCAGCACCCTAACACTCATTGATTAGGGTGCCAGTGCCGGTTGAACTAATGGCCAGGAGTTTGACACTCAGTGTCAAATTTGTTTTTGTTTTTTAAACTCAAAGACGAACATTTAGGATTTCGATGGCTCAAGGTCACAAGTTAATTTCACTTTGGACAGATGCCCTGATTAAAAAAAACCTCACCACAATCATTTTTGCCAAAATTTAAGAGCTATATTTTGTATCATTTAATCTTACAAAATATAATAATAATAATCCCCTGAAAGACTTCATTACATATGAGTCTGGTGATGACTGGTTGGTGAAGGCATTTCTACCAAGGCAGTAATTCTAGTCTTTGTTTGATGTCAATCTACTGGAGATATACCTTTTCAGTTTCTTTTTATGTCAATCAATTTAGCATTAATCTGCGGTGGTAGCCTGGTATTATTATCCTTCCTGAGAGATCTGGGGCCTCATCTATAAAACAGTGCGTAGCATTCATACTAAAAGTGTACGTGAGCACAAAGGCCAAAAATTGTGTACACAGGAAAAGATTCTGATTTATAAAACTGCACACACACATGAAGGCAACGTCCCCTTTATCAATCACCCTCTATCTGGAAACATACGTATGTGGATCTGCTTGAATATATATGTACATGTATATCTACATATCTATATTTATATACACATCCCTATATGTATATCTATACATACATACATGTGTATATATATATATATATATGTGTGTGTGTGTATATACATATATATGTATGTATGTATGTATAGATAATGTGTGTGTATATAAATATATATATAAATGTAATATTTATGAATGTGTATGTTTGTTTATGTGTTTGTATATATACATGTGTGTGAATGATGCATGGATGTGGGTATAAATAAAATTGTCTGTCTTTCTCTGTAGCTGCTTGGAGAACACCAATCAAAGTATCTCCTGAAGCTTTGGCGGTGAGTTTGTTGAAGTGCTGTTGCATGAGATGAAAGCTACATTTTGCTTCACACATGTTTTGTATTTCCAGAGCTTTCTGTGCTGGCCCCTGGCCTAACAGCCAAGTAATCACAAATTCTTCTGGCTTCTTAATTGTTTTTACTTTTGATTGTATAAGGGTAGTTTTGAGTAAAAAGTTGCAATTTACTGTGTGTACATTGTATAACTGCTAGCCCCTGTTTCAAAGCAATGCACAAATGATGATAGAGAAACCTTTGTCTTTATCATTCCCACCATCACACGCTATAAGTGAATATTCACATACTCACTAGACAGGCTTCTCCAGAAAACACTGGTGGGAGCAGCTGCATAGAAGTTTTAAAAAGTCCACTCAAAGTGCGATAGCTTTCATATACGCCACAGATGTTTATGGGCTTTTTTAATTAGCAAATTAATGAACTATCTTTTTTTACCTTGTGCTTTTACGGCAGAGCTAAAAGAGGATGAAGTTGAGTTGATTCAGTAGATTCATATGATCTTTCTTGGAGTTAATTGCACATTTTATGTTAGAATTGTAAAATACGTTGTCTTTGAGCTCCATACACTTACAGAGGGTGAACTTCAAGTGATAGTTTGTTGAAAAATATAAATTCACTCATTATCTACTCACCACTATGCTGATGGGGGTGTGGGCCTCAAAACTAGAGAGTCAGAATTATAAGGGGGAAAAAAGCTTAGCCCATGATTGCAACCACTAACTCTGGAGAAGCAGACAAAATCATAATCTGGAGGCATAATAAAGAACAATTGACCTGGCCTTCTTGTCTGGACTTCACAGCTAACTGCTTATATAGTACTTGAAATAGTTTTATCACCTGAGAGGAGAGCAAACAGGCTGTAAGTGAAAGATGTTACAGTGTTCGTACTCTGTGGTTCATCTGGTTGTCTTGTGATGATTTGGCACTATACAAATAAAATTTAATTGAAAGTCTTCTTTTATTTTTTGTATGGTGTAGAACCTTCAGCTGTTGCAAAAGCAAAAGATCACCGGCTCCACTAACCAGCCTGCAAACAAGAAAGCCAGGTCAGTGCAACAGATCTGTTTACACACTGCGTCACAGTGACACGCAACATTTCTAGATTAGCAATTAAATATAAGTATTGTAACTGTAAGTGTAACTGTGTGCAGACTGGATGAGATCCAGTCCCCCAGTAAGATGCTTCCTCCAGAGTCCACTCCTCAAGTCATGTTCACAGGCTTTGAGCCTTCACAAGTACAGCAATACACAAAGGTAAATCCGCTGGATTTCTTCCTTAGACATTTATTTTATTATGTTGTTTCATCTCACTTGCACACATACAGATTAACCCAAACATTTGACTGTGGTGACAAAATCATAACACCTCAACAGGTCATTAGCTAACTATCAGACAAAATGCTAATGTTGTACTCTCAATCATGTGATCAAGTACAGCTATAACTTTGCAATAATCTCCTGCTGCTAATTGTTGTCCATGTCTGATGATTCCCCCCCTGCAGAGGTTACATGCTTTAGGTGGTGAAGTAGCAGACAGCAGTCAGAAGGTCACTCACCTGGTGGCCAGTAAGGTGACGCGCACCGTGAAATTCCTCACTGCCATGTCTGTGGTCAAACACATCGTTAGCCCAGAGTGGCTGGAGGAGAGCTGGAGGAGCCAGAAGTTTGTGGGTATGGTGTGTGTGTGTCTGTGTGTATGCATGAAGAGCAGCCATTCAGATACTACATAAAATGATTTGTATAAATTGAAAATGTCACTGTCTTCATTGCTGAAAGAAATCCTATTTAGATACAATTTTCTTAAATTGTGTTTGTGTGTGTGTGCATGCGTTTGTTGCAGATGAGCAGACTCACAGTCTGAAGGATGCAGAGGCAGAGGTGCTGTTTGGATTCAGTCTGGAGGAATCACTAAAGAGAGCCCACAGTTCACCTCTCTTCAAGGTCAGACAACAAGCCTCAATCCCACACAACATGAGACCAGATTGAACTAGATGGAAATGAGAGTTGTACATGTGTACAAAGGCAATTGGACTTCCTTGTGTTTCTTGTTACTTGATTTTTCAAGTCTCATCCAAGGCCCAGACCTGGTATTAAATTTAGAGTTCAGATCACAAGTGGACGGTGTTAAAGGGATAGTTCATAGGAAAATTAAAATTCACCCGTTATCTACTCATGACTATGCCGATGGAGGGGTGGGTGAAATGTTTGAATGCTTCTGGAGTCTCAAGGGTAAACCGTGTTGCAGCCGAATCAAATACAATTGAAGTAAATCGCGACATCTTCAGACATAAGAATATAGCTCACTTGGTAGAGCTGCCGCCCCATGAGGCTATAAACTTCTGCGGTGGCCCATGTTGGATTCCAGCCTTTGCTGCGTGTCATCCCCCATTCTGTCTCCTGTTTTGTCATACAACACATTTATGGGGAATGACAGGGCAGATAATCCACACATAACAAAAAAAATGGTGAATGAATATATAACGTTTTCATGTATGTATGAGTGAATATAAAGAGAACTATCAAATGTGCACCCTTGGTTACACTGCTGAAATTAAGGAAGGGGGATACTAGCAACGTTTTTCCTGCACAGTGACAACTGAAGAGAGTGTGGAAATGTGTGTGGTTTGTGCGTGTGCTCCCTGCAGTTGACGTAGATGCTCTATTACAAGCGCCCACAGCTGTGGTCAATATATCTAATGATCAACATAGATTAGAATGGATTTTGTGCCTGTCCCTCACTGACCATCTCTCTGCCATTTTCATGTGATGTGTTTTGTAGGGGAAGTACTTCTACCTCACTCCAGGGATATGCCCAAGTCTCAGCACCATGAAGCCTATCCTGGAGAGTGCTGGAGGAAAGCTGCTGGCCAAACAGCCTTCTTACAGAAAGATTATGGAGCACAAACAGAATAAGGTCCTTAAACTTACCTGAAATTCTATTAAGTTTGTGTCCGAAAATCACTGATTGTGATCTTACAGGAAAATCTTTCAATATGCAGCAACAGTAGGTTGGAATGATATCTGATGTACCACAAAATTTAGCTGATGGTAGGTGATGGTGTTACAGAACAATAATCACAATCTTTTTTTGATGTAAGGTCTTAAAATTAAACAAACTCAATCATTAAAATGTATATCAACAAACAAACAAAAAAACTGTACTTATCTACAGATGTCTTACTACATGTCTACTTTGTTTTGCAGAACCTTCCAGAGATCATCTTAATTTCCTGTGACAATGACCTCCACCTCTGTAGAGAATATTTTTTGAAGAACATTGGTAAGAAACACAAACAGGCTATGAGAAAACAAATAAGTTTTCCCTTTAAAATGCTTTTTTAAAAGGAAAATGATCTCCATCCAGACAAGCAGTTTGGCTTAGATTCAGAAATGATCTCCATTTATACAAACTCACCTGAAAATGCATATCACATGACAATTTACAATATACACTGGACATGCATGTTCTGGTGTGAAGAGGAAACAGGTTTTCTATTTGCAGTTTATGTGGCATAAACCAGAAGGTCAGTGGTTGGATCCCAGCTATTTTGCAATTCACCCATTTAAACAGCCATTCACACAGCACATCTATGTGCAGCCTGGCACAGCCTTCAGGGAAAATTTGGTATTCAGTATCTTGCACTTGCATGTAAAAGGCGAAGACTGGGATCGAACCACTAATCTTCTGGTAAGAGGACGACCCGCTCTACCCTGAGCTACAGCCAGGTGGACCCCAGTGTGAGTGATGTTTGATACAGAAAGTGCTCCACAAAGATACCTCGTGAATATGTGAAGGGTAACTCTACTGTAAAGCACTTTGAGTTGTCATCAAGAGTAGAAAATACAGAGCATTTAAGGAGATTCAGTAGTGATGAAAAGTAATTAACCTAATCCCAGGAGAACACTGGACACGGAACGGCTGCGTTTTCATTTATGCTCCCATGTTAACAGATTAGACCTGCCACACTGGCTGCTGCTGCGGAGCTGTTCGCCACAGAAGTAGTCATATATTTCAATCCGAATCCATTCTTTTTAAATATTTACTGGAGATATTTTCTTCCGAGTGGAATTCACAGTAATTACAATTATGGCAGTATAAACTCCCCCACAAGCTAATGCTCAGGGAATGCTTGAAAAGCTTTATGACATCACCAACAGCTGACGGCTCTCCCTGACGCCATGATGTTCGTAGCTTCAATCATGAATCATCTCAAACTGGTCAAATGCCAAAAAGTCAGAAAAATGTGAATCTCCCAACCAGAGAAAAAACACTAACAATCTTACAGAAAGAAAAAAGATACATTTCCTCTTCACTATGCATCCTGCAAACAGCTGCGTGTCTTCTTTTCCCCCCCTCCAAAACAAAAGCACATGCTGGCGAGACCAAGTTTTTTATGATTTGAGACATTGGAAAGACACGAGTGGACAGAGGCACCAAAATCAACTAAAGTGAAAGTTCCTTTTAGGGGCTTGAAGCAGACAGTACAAACTGAGCAACACTTGGTTATCTGTGTCTCTAAACAATGATGTTCCTGTAAAAGCGCTGATGTGTTGCATTGCATCTCTAATGTTGTCTGTTGTCTCCACTGTCTAGATGTCCACAATGCTGAGTTCATTCTGACAGGAGTTCTCACCCAGCAACTCGACTATGACTCATATCCTTTCCAGCCAATAGCAGCTCAGGACAAAGGGCTTTTCATTTGACAACCTTTCTGAACACAAATCTTACAAAAAAATATCCACCAGTATTTGGACAGTTCAACAGTTTCTTCTGGCTTTGTGCTTCAACTCAGTTTTGAATTAAATAATGAACCCTACATCAGTGCTAGATGTAAGCTTTAATCTGAATCTGATCCATATCAATAAGTACTGCATGGGAGATATATCCCTTTTATCATTTTGTAGGCCTATTACTTAATGTAAGAATAACCTCAACAGTAGAACACACTTTTTGTTTCTGACTGAACAACACAATTTGACAACAATAGAGAAGTTAACTAAGCACTCTAACATACAGTTGCAAATTTCAGGAGCATTTTTTTATTAATTCCTTGAATTAGCCTTTCATTCTGTTCTAGCCTGCTATGGCTAATGGCAAAGAAAACAATTGGAACTGATCTCTGCTTTCATCTGCAGTGAAATCATTATTAAAGGCCAAACTGTTTGTTAACTGGTGTTAACCTTTGACACAACTTTCATCTTTCGAACATCTAGATTATCTAAATGGTAACTCTAGTCAGTTGAGTGCTCTTTTGTGCACAAACTAACATTGAAATGACACCCAGCAGACTAAGAAACGTTTTGGAAGTAGTAGTGCAAACTACTTCTTATATTTAGATTTTTATTGACCGGACAGCACAAGCATGAAATAGAGAGAGAGAATAGAGGAAGGTCGGGTCAGACCCAAACCTGTGGCCGCAGGACTCAAGCAACTGTATGTGGGCAACCTGCGCTACCAGGTATCAACTCTTTTTGAACTCTTGCATTATTGCATTATTATCTCCCACACAGTTCCTATATAGATATAAATCTATTCTAATTAAAGCTCAGACTTGGAACTTTCTCTTATTTTATTTCCAATTGATTGTGTTTAGGCACAGAGCCAAAGAAAAAAACAGCAGTAAGAGCCCAGGCCATCATACCAAACTAAAAGAAAAACACAATTCGAAATCTTAACACTTAAAGAAGTACAAAATTCTATTCTCTCAGACAGGACTCAAAATGGGCTTCTTGGCAAGGAAGAAACAACTGAAAGAACTAGAAATGGTGCTCTGAAAGTAAACCTGCGCCAGGGCTAATGCCCAATTTCACCATGGCAAAGCATTGTTCATTAATTATCTAGACTGTGGCAACCTGCCATATTCTCATTTGTCCAGCCTCAGTCTCATTATGGGCCAGAAATGTTTTAACACTCATAACAATAATTCAATAACAAGCAACTCTAACTTTGTGTTTTGCTCTGTTGCTGCATTGTATAACTATGTGCACTGCTATTTGCTGTGTGCTAACTTGTGCTATTGTCCATAAAGACCTCATAGTTTCAGCTGCAGTTGTGCGTGTACACGCAAATGGCATGCAATTCAGTTCTTTCTGACATCCAAGAATTTGTCTTTCACTCTTTAGTCTGTGTACCTGTCACTCGGAATGTGATGTGTGTGAGAGCCCAACCGCTACAACCATAGATTGAATTTACTCTATGAAAAAGGGTGCAGAATCTGCCCATTTATTTGGATCCACAACAAAATGTAATGAGCTCTCTCCTGAGCTCCCATTCTGCATCCTTCCACCAAGTTCCAGGGTGCAGACAAACAAAATGAAAACCTAACCTCCTTGGTGGAGGTAACAAGAATGGCACAAAATTCAAACAAGCTGCACCATATTGCACACGTTTGTATGTACATCATTCCCAGAAATATGATTTTTCCATCAAGAACCATGAATGTGGGAAATGTGTGGAAATGTCAAAAAACACATCTTGCAGAAGGAAAAAAAACTTATCTTGATCTGCACCAAAATTTAATGGCTTTATCCTCTGGTCCTGTCCTACCACTTCAGGGAAATCAGTTGAGTAGTTTTTGCATAATCCTGCTAAATGAAAAAACAAATAAATGCTGAAGAAAACCGCACTCCTTACCAGAGGTAACAAAGAAAATTCCTAAATTGACGCATAAAATAAATGTGGCTCTCACAAACAAGCAAACCAGCATCGAAGCAGGCAGAGAGAAAGACAAAGGTGCTGCTCCCCAATATGTATGCACACTTTTTGCCTTATTGGCAACAGATTTTCAGGTGCTCTCACCAATAAGCTCCTTTTTAAAAGTGTCTTTTGACCATTTTTTGAAGGCACAGACTATTCCATACCAGATCGCTGCTGTTTTGGTAAAGCTCAGACCCATTCATTTAGCCACCACAATATGGCACTAGTAAAAGTTTCTCAGATCTTTACACTTTCACATTTTTCCTGCTTCAAACACATCAGTTATGACGTGTAGTGTCAGCTTGCATCAGTTTGTTATTCCACTTCTACAGTTAACATTACCAGATGTTAATATAACTTAAGGTTAACTAACAGTAGCTTCTAATGGTTCTATTGTCTTTATACTATAAGATATTAGCATGGCTAATATTGTCATACCCATCACCTAACAAGGATCTGTACTGTAGTGATGTGTGCTCTGGAAAATAATTGTGTTCCTTGACATTTACACATATAAATTCACTTGATGGTGAAGCAGTGATTGCAAGAAGCGGAAGAGGATTAGGGAAGCTACCTGTGTACACTCTAGTCACATGTACTTTCCTATGTTTTTAATTCTGTGCATAGATTTCCACTCATTTTGTAGCCTTTTGTTACCTGTTTCAGAATAAATAAATTGATGTTATTTTTGTGAAATTAATATTTAAATTAAAGAGGATTTTAACATTTTTCTTGTTTTCAAATAGAATGTGTAAAGGCTTCAGCTAACACACTGCTTTTTGGAATAAAGTTTGTGGAAATCTCAAGGTTTTTTTGCTTTCTGATCATGTTCATGAATATTTGATGTTTGGGTGAAGATAGTGTCTCCAGCCTGTGAAAGGAAGTCTCACGTAAGGACACATATGACCAGAAGTTATGGGAATTTTAACCTTTTACTACAGATCAAACAATCAACTTCACCATTCATATTTGCAGAAGTGCCACAGGTAATGGGCACATTTCAGAACAAAAGCTCAGCCTTAGCTTCTTGTCACAGGAGCTTTGAGGGTTGAGGGTATTCCTCCCAGGTTTCAACAGATAATTCCAGATAGATTTGATTTAATTAACTGTTAATGAGGGTTTTGGGTAGTTACTGGTAAAGTCCTAATTGGTGGCTGTCAGACAGATTGCCTGGGGTCGTGTGTGGATGGGGTTGCTGGGTGGGAGGGAGTCTGCTGTGTTGCCTGTGGTGCTGCCCTCTAAACTACCACACATTGAGTTAGACAGTCTGAGCCAAGGTCATGTGCTATATATTCCATGTGTCTCTGCTGCCATATTAATTGGCATTGGTTGTTTGTCTCTTTATGTCTGTCAGCTCTATGGTAGATTGGTGACCTGTCCAAGGTCTATTCTACCTTTCTACCAATGTCAATTTGGATTTGTTCTAGTCCCCCGTAACCCTCAAAGCATAAGTTGTATAGATGGTGGATGGATGTGGATGCAGATTATTTTTAGGAACAGAGGAGAACACCTGTTAAAAGAATGGCAATGTGGATGAGGAGTAAAAGGCAACACCTAAGCAACAAGAAAATCTTTTTAGTCACGTTTCAACATTTTTGCTAACTTCGAAATTTGGTGTTTAAACAAAAGCTGCTATAAGTTAAAGGTAAGGTTAGTGAGTTGTTTTTGAAACACTTATTTTAATTGTTGACGTCATCTTCAGGCCTCGAAAGCCATCAATAAGTAAAACAAAAAGCATTTATCCGGACTGTCATAAACAAGACCAATTGTTTTATTTGGACCAAATGAACAGATATATTACTGTATGCAACTTGACAGGATTGTTGAATTATATGTTAAATATATAACCCCACAGTTTTATGGCACACTTGTATTACAGTTTTATGGCTCAAGCAGAATGGGCTTCATATTAAGCCTGACTTACCAAACGGTTTGAGGTTTTCAACTACTACCTTTCAGATCCATACATTTACCGATATGTAGATACACCCATGTATCAATCACCGTATAGATGTCTGTTACCTTGGGGTGCAAACAGGTTTGAGTACCTCATCTGCTGACTTAAAGGAATGACAGCTTTTGCCAGGTGAAAAATACCTTGTCTGAAGAAAAGTAGTATAATATTCACGTCTGCAGTATGACATCCAACTATGTCAGTCGAAAGTAAGAAAAAATATTAGACAATGCACAGAGGAGTTATAACAACTTCCTCCTTCATGGCCACGCCCCTGTTGAAAGCTCACTGAATATACAACTTTTGATCAAAAAGTCCCTAACATGTCGTATATCAAATTTGAAGTTGATACTTTTTACTGTCAAAAGCCGGTCATCCAACTTCACACCTTAACATGCCATGTGCTCCTCATGAGGAAGAAAGAAAGAAATACACAAGTATAACACGTAAATACACAGCAAGAATATCTCGGAGCAAAGACACACACACACAATCCGGGCACTTCTAATTAATTCCACTTGGAAATGCAAATAAGGGACTTCATCTTTGATTAAGCATGAGTAAAGCTCCTTGTTGGTTTGTAATGTTCTCCTCTCCCAGCCCAGTTGTGGGGAGAAGGATAGGGGGAAAGTATTGGGATAGAGAAACTGTAATTAATTAATGTAATTAATGTATCATGCAAGATATTTCTAATTAGCCCCCAGTCCCTCCCTATTTTGCACCAGATACTGTTTTGGCCTATCTCCCTGATCTGTAGAATAATAGATATAAATAATTACACAGAGTCTGGCACTGGGATTAATCTGGCCTCTCAATTTATATAATTTGATTTAGCCAATTAGCATAAAATGGTAGCAGTGTCTACATTTCACGACTGGGCTTTCTCAATATACTTTTGTTAAACGGAGGAATATAATTGATAATGATATTTCAATAGAAATGCATTGTTTCAGTCCCAGACAAAGAGGAGAGCCTAAACATGAACAGTATTTACTGAGCTGCACCAAAGAACCAGTAGGAGGGTCAGTGCTCAAGGGGTCATTGGCAGAAGTGGAAACATTTTTGAGTATTATTTATTCATGCAACATATTAGATTGTATATCAGTACTATAATGAATCAGTATTGAGAGCCTACTGTCCTGTCCCAGTACTGTGGCATTAATGAGAAACCATGTCATGTCTTGAAAGTAATAGAAGCCAGTGTTCCAGGTACTGGAGAACCGCTATAGAGGAACAGAACTTAGTGTTTCTGCAAGGGCTGCAAATACTATTTGATTTAATCAATAACAAACATAGTTGGCGACTAATTTAGTAATTGACTCTCTGTTATGGCACACGCCGGCAGCGTCTCTTGAGAAGGGGGCAGTAAACCAGCCAATCATGTGCCTTGTGTAGGTCATGTGACGATGCCATCTCTTCTCTGGACTAAACATTAACAAAATGGTGGAGACAAACCCAGCTAATGAAACAGGAAAGAAGTCAACTAGTGTGGGAACACTTAACATTAAGTTCTGCAAACTGTACTGAGCTGATTATACATGGAACACAATGTGATATGAAGCTAAAGAGAAAATGTGTTGGAGCCATTCTTCCTCTTCTTTTTTGGTTTACTAGTGGATTGTTCATAACACAGTGATATTGTGCTGCTATGTCATCTGAAATCAGCTGAACACAATTTCTATTTGAGGCTTTAGTGTAAAATTAGGAAAGTGTAGTAGTGATCAACAGACCTATAGTCTGAATGAAGACAGGGAGCTCCCATAGCGAACACAAAGCAATGAAACAAAAACACAAACCATAATTTCTGAGTGTTTCACAGCGATTATGTTCTTAAGCACATGCCGGAAAGAGTTTTGTGTTTATACACACATGAAGTCAGCCCAGGGCAGCTTGTCTGCTGTGAGTGATAGACACACCTCTGGTCAGACAGGGAGAGCTCTGTCTCAGACACATTCAACAGGACATGCCGTTATATTGTAAGTCTTGACCTTCTATGTAAAGTGCCTTGAGATAATGTATGTTGTGATTTGGAGCTATACAAATAAAATTGAATTGAATTGAACTTGAGTTAAGTGTGTGAAAGCTGAGAATTAACCTCATATGACTTGGGCCCTGGCACCTTCCTAGAGGTCGATCAAACCGGCCACTGGTCAGCCTCAGGTGGCCTTGGAAAAAACAGTCATCCAGACACAGCTTCTGGAAGAAACTAAAACAAAACTGGTTCCTCACTTACAGGGCCAAAAAAAAACAACTTGGTTTAACATGCTGGTAATTGTGTCAGTAAAACGTGTGAGGTCAAACCTACTACCTAATCTAAAAAATATTTCATGTACAAATAACCAACGCACAGAAGAAATTTAAATAAAATATTGATGAGTTTGGTGTACTGTATCACAATGCAAACTATTCCTATTTAAATCACTTATTATATATTATATTATTATATTAGCTGTTGTATATTGGGTTAGGTAATTAAATATTTTCCATTATTTTACAGGCTTAATGGGAAGGGGTTAGACTTAGGGTTATCTTTATATCAACAGGGGACACAGTATAACAAGAGATCAGGACATAGTTGTAGATAATGTACCATGTACACAACTGTATAGATGTGAAACAATCAGTAAATATCTGGGTGTAAATTCAACTTCATAATTAATATTGTTATTGTGGCCTGTTTGACTGTTCAACATTTTTAAATAATCAGCAGTCTCGTTGACTGCTAATCTGGATCAGTACTGAGAGACCAGTATAATAGATCAGTATCAAGATACCGCAGTATAGTCAAACTACTAACAGACTTACTGGACCAGTATTGAAAGACCTCAATACTAGATCACTACTAAAGCTGATATACTGCATTTATTCTAAGAGACAACTTCAATGGGACCAAGTGTAGCCCCTGAAAGGTACATAGCACTGTTTTGGATTACATTTGCCTGGCTATTTAGGCCCGTTTACAAATGTCAACTGTAGGTTTGTTTGCCCTTTCATCTGATTTGTATTCATCCTACATTCTTTGCATTGGCTTGTTGCTTTTTTTACTTATATATTTAAAATAAATATGTTTATTTCTTCAACTCATACGTCAGGGTTTCCTCTATTATCTTACTATACTACCATACATGTTCTCATTCATGGGATATCTATGATAAACATATTTTTCTAAATGTATTTGATTGCAGTCTTCTTTGACTGTAACGCTAACTAGACAATTTATATGTGATATTCATTGTAATTGATAGTTATTAAGTTATTGTTACAGGCTTGATATTGTTGCATTTTGTTGTTTTGTTGTTGAATGTATTATTAAGTGTTGATAAGTCACTCATAAATCACTTTAGATGCACTGGTGGAGCTGGGGACCATCTGGGACATTACGCATCATGTATCTGTTGCCGTCAAGTAGCACCACAGACTATCCAGGAACTTGCTGATGCCCTGATCCAGGTCAAGGAGGAGATCCCCCAGGACATCATCTGCTGTCTCATCAGGAGCATGCCCAGACATTGTTGGGATTGCATGCAGGCATGTGGTGGCCACACACACTTCTCAACAACCTTATGAGTTGTAATGAACATTTACACAAGTTGGATCAGAAAAATGAAGCTAGTAAAACGTAGGAAATTAGCTCCTCGGTATAATTCTAACAAGAATTAAAACAAGCATCACAAACACTAAAAAGAAGGTGCTGCTCCAGCCCAGCCTGGAAAGATAGCCCTCAAATATGTAAAATGGTCTTCCTACTCCTACTTTCCAGATTAATAGAGGGAAAAAAAACAACCTTAGGATTCTCCCCAGCACTATAGCCTGGCCGATAGCCACAGCTCTATTGAACCCAGTGTTCCTCCAACCGTTAAAAGCAAAATGACTTTATGTGCTTCTTTACTGATGAAATTGTAATTATTTGAAACAAAATTCACCATCACCTGTCCTCCATTGATGCTGATGTATCTCTAAGCGCGGAAACCTCAGGGGCAGCTTCTCTCAGATCAACCATGATCAGCTAACTTTAGTTATCTCATCATTTTGTACAATCACAACAAATGAATTCAAAGGAACGATGCCACCTCATCCAGAGGCAGAAAACTTTCTTAATGCGAGATACCAATGGGTCCCTGACCTGGTGCAGGACTCTGGAATGAAGCATTCAAACCAGCTCAGGAGTCCAGCATCACTCCAATCAGTCATTCCCAACTGCTAAAAAAACAAAAGCAAAGAAGTAGGTCCCATCCCCAACATCACTTGCATCTACTTGCAGCTGGAAAGGCAGGCCCAGCCGGTGAGCCACAACCACAGGATCTGATGACAAAAACTTGTATTGAACTGCCAACCTTCTTGTTAGAGGATGACCGTTCTAACCTCTCAGCCACATCCGGCCAATTCACTTATATATATGAATGTCACAACATAAACACTTGCAACACTGTTCCCATTTTAAATTAAAAGCATATTTTTATGGTGCCCTAACCCTAACCCTAAAAAAATATAGATATAACAAATATCTGATAGAAAACTGGAATGTATGCTTGATGTACGATTTGACTTTGGCTCCATCTAGTGTTCTAATGGCACACATTCAGTCCTGCAGAAGGCCTCTCTGTTGCTGATTGTGATCAAATCCACTGATGCTGCACATGCTTGTCTGATTAGCAGCTACTTAAATTCTGGTGTGTCTGTTGTCCATTTTAATCACTTTACTGTTTGCTTTGTGCTTTTCACATCCAAGTTCTAAACAAGGTAAAGTTACTCTACTTCTCTACAGAAGACATGAAAAATGCATCTGCAGACTTTTAAATTAAATATTGACATATATAAACTGTAATATTTCTGGATACTAAAGTACTAAAGGTTTGACTTTGGATAAAAAACAAAAACTTGCAATAATGACTTGTACTGAATAAGAATATTGTATGTAACCATTATGATCCTTATCAAGTTCATTCAAGAATGAACAGATGAAATGTTATCTTAGTTAAAATCCAGAAATATCCTGAGTCCTATAACCAAATCTTATGTGGAATATGACTTTTCAAAGCTGGGAAAACACATGAATAAGGTAAAAAGTGGGAAACTTAAATGGAATATGTCCATTGTTCATAGCAATATTCATGTTTTTCGGCAGCTGTGTAATAATTTTGTGTGTGTCCTGTACTTTGAGTGGTGGACTGGAGAAGTGCTATATAAATTCATTCAATTTACCATTCCTGCCATATGTCTGTGAAGAGATCTGTAGAGGCTGAAGTATGTTTTTTTCCTCCTGATTAATGAGCAGCTTTTATTACCAGTGTGGTGAATTTTATCAATATTTGTTGTTAAGCTCTTTGGGGTTTTTTTTTAAAGCAGAGGAATCACAATATTTTATTTTCAGTCAGATACTGTATTCCTCTCTGCTGTAGAATTCCATTGTTCATTTAAAACTACTCAACTGAGCATCAGTGATTCACTGGCTGACATATTCGTTTATTACCATTGACATGAACAATGTATTTTATTTTGACATAGTTCTTTTGTGGTATTTGTCCTTTTGCACAAATACTCACATCTATGGATTGCATCATATGCTCCCTCACTCACCACCTTCAAAATGGACCAAGAACTCACCAAATTTGCTCTTAATCTGTGGTTAATTTTATTTATGTATGTAATTCTTTTTTATGTAAAATATTGGTCTTTTAACTGCTATAATACCTTATTGTTTTTACTGCCACTATTTTAACCATGTTAAGTGCCTTGAGTATTATTTTTTTAAAGCACTATACAAATAAAATGTATTATTATCCACCACTTTGATAAACCATTAGAGGGGAAATCTTTTCAGAACAGCTTACATTCTGCAGTTAGAATGTCTCAAGTGCATTGTACTCCTTTTAGCTCATGTTGAATGTGTGTTTTGTGCCCCCTGCTATGGATGTACAACTGACTAAGAGACCATCTCCCTCAACCACCTTGTACAGGTTAAATATGACTCTCCCAGGACCAAATGGAGGGAACCTGCACCCTGGTGCTAACAGTGCTGTACCAAACTGTGGGCCACAGGATCCAGGACTGCACACCAATGTCTCTGCACGTCCTGTCTTCTACGTTCATGCGCCACCTCCACCCCCTTTCCTTCACTACCAGTGGCCCATGCCCTTCTCATATAACCCATTTACTGGCTTCCCAGGCATGGGTAAGGTTTTTTTTATTCTTAATTTTGTCAATTTGTTGCATTATTAAGTGAATGCTAACATTTTCATCTGCAGATTTTTTTTCAGCAAAGTCTTTATTAATGTTTGTATTGATATTGTGAATCATTATGACATTGCCAGTAATTTGAAACATGAAGAAACATGTAATTTACTTACCCACAATTTTTGTCTACCTCTCAGGCTATGGTATGGTCATGCCCCCATTTCCTCCTCCCCCCTACATGGATCCTTCAGCCTATCTTTTTCCCCAGCCTCATATCCAAGCAGTTGACTACAGGCGGTTGCTCCACCCCCAGGTCCATGCTCCCAGTGCTCCCTTCTACAACCCAAACCAGACCTGCAGAGTTCGCCCCCCACATATAGTACAGCACAGAGAAACTATGAACTCTGAGGTCCAAACAGAGCCCTTACACAGAGATGCGGGTGGTTATGGTGGGGGAAGCTTACTTGCCAGCTCAGATTCTGGTAATGGAACAGCCTCAAACTCTCCATCTTCAAGCTCCAGTCCCCTAAAAAGAGGCTCTGCCAGTGTTGAGAATCACACCTTACCTAGCAGTAATGCAGAAGACTTCCAGATTAGTAAGGCCAGTATCGCAGTGAAACGTGGAATCAACGTCCCACATCCTGCGAACACTGTCCATTCACATATCAGAGCAACTCGAGAAACACAAAAAAGCTGTACAGATGCCATTAATCAGGAGAATGTTCCCCCTTGCAGAGGTGGTCACTGTAATATGTGGTCAGTGAGTTCTCCAGATAGTATAATCCCTATCTGTAGCTCTTCTCAAGAAGAGAATGAAGTTGCCAAAGAGAGACGTGTCTCTATTCCTGACATTCTGATGAGTTGGGGAGGTGGGACACCACAATCAAAAGTGATAAAAATGGCAGACAAGGTGCTGCCTTATTACAACCACAAGGTATTATCCCAAACTGAATTGGAGCATGAAATGCATCTTTACCAGAGCCCAACTGTGACTCACAATGCTCCAGTGATGACTCATGCTAATGATGCTGTGGGTGTGTTGAGTTCAAAGGCCAGTGAAACCTTTTTCAAGATCCTCAAACTACCTTTAGCTTTCTCAGATGCCAGAGGAGACAATGAGCTTATGGAACTGGATGGTACTTTAAGGCCTTGCTTACCCTGCCGAGATGAACTGTTGCATTCACAAAACAAATCCTACAAGATCTCAGATGAGCAAGAAGATGGCAATGAGACAAATCTAGAGGAAGACACTCCAGAAGTCATTCACAATCAAATGCCTTTAAATAGCTGCCAGATAAGGAAAAAAATGAATGAGTCTGTTTGGTCTGTGGAGTCTCTTCCCCCCTTTATCCCCTCCAAGGAGTGGCTACTGCAGAATGGGATGCTTGGACCTGAGGTAATTGTTGAGATGGCAGAGGAAGCTGAAAATTGTGAACAGTCAACAGAAAGTGACAACCTCATTGTCAAAGATGGTAAGATGAAACAGCATTGCAGGATTCCCTCTGCTGACTCTGTTCCACTGTCAGACAGCTGTCTAACTCTCAGAACCACAGCTCAAATGCCATGTCCAACAAAGGTGCCAGAAATGGATTATGAAATGTTTACTTCTGAAAGGAGAGGACCAACACAAGGCCAGGGCATGTCTCCAGAAAATGTTCCACCGATGTCCATCAAAGGCCTGCAGATCAAAATTAAATCTCCCCCCATTGCCAATGATGTGGATGAAAATGGGTCTTCTGAACCTGAGGCTAATCAAAGCCCAAACCAGGAACGTCTTATTGTAAATGAGCAAAAGGAGAAAACCCCCTGTCCTCCTGAACAGGAGGCAATTCTACTCTTGAGCCCTACATTAACAGAGGCAATCTCTTCTGCAGATCAACTGATTGTACAAAACATAATAGACATTGAGGTGGAATTTGCAAGTGGGAGCAAACTCAGTCATCTGAGAAATGAGCATTTGTGTGTACCAGGGGCTAAACAGGTTATGACTGAAGTGTCTCCATCAAAGGGACATTTAGTGGATTGTGGCATTCAGTGTACGGTGTTACAGGAGCTGTGTGCTTGTAAAGAGATGATGGGTGACATGGAAACCACAAGAATGCATCCTTTCAAATATTCAGGTGCTCTCCACCTTTATTCAACAATGAATGCTTTAGTTGTGTCATTATCTGGAGTGTGATTTAACTATTTCTTGTCTCATAGATGTGAAGATGGCAAACAAAGGGCAGGATGAAGGATTTGGCATAGATGGACACATGCAGAAAAACCAGAAGAGGCATAAACAGTGGAGGAACAGAGGTTCAGGTAATCCATGTAATTGAGAATGAATGCAGGCAATACTAATGTTCTGATAATAAATCAGATAGTTGGCATTGTAAGTGATTTGCCAGCTTTCAGTAAGCACCTCAGGTCTTGAATGTTCAGATGGAAAGTACAAGGACTTTGAAGCGTCTTGTTTATACAGAAAATGGAGTGAATTTGTTTTTCTCAAGTGAATGGACAAATCAATATTCTTTTTTCCCTAAATAATTTTTAATATATATTTCCATTTGAGACAAGTGCTTAAATACATTGACTGAACACTTTTGCTGTCCCAAAGAAGACATATGAAAATGCAGATAAAAACCAAAACAGGAAAAATGTCAACTTGGAACAGCTCCTGTGTGTAGTTTAAGATCTAAAAGTGATGTTGATAATCATTTTTCATGTTGAAATGCTGCTTAATCTTGAGCAGTGTTCACAAGTAAATGCCATTGTAATTTCTTAACTGAAGCCCCCTATCAAATGATGAGAAAAGCACAGCAAAATTGTTCAGACTTTGGCAGATATAAAAGTTCATAACTCTCCACCAACACTCTTACTTTTTTTTTTTTTTTTTTTTTACCAGCTTACTGAGGAACACATTTTCTTTGGACCTTTTTTTTTAACTGAATCATCTGTCTACAGAAAAGTACAACAGGCAGCAGGAAGCTTTCAGCGGCTACTACGGCAAATCTGGAAAAACCAAAGGTGACAATCACAGCTCAAACAGTTGGTGTAGGAATGGGTGATGGTGATAATGCATTGCAGATTCAAATTTTAGAATTTCATGCCAACCACAGACTAGACTGCTGGTATTGGAGAACAGTTTTTCCATTTTTGGGCAAACCAAACATCAACACAGATCAAATGAACTCCACACTGCTAATGGATATTCTCAACCTGTGTTTTTATTGATGTTCCCCTAATTAGCTGCACAGCTTTTCTTTAATGTCATGATGCTCATAATAAAGATACATTCCACCAGAAACCACAAAGACCTTAAGCCTTGATGGGCAATCTAAAATAACTAGTCAACTAATTGTATTATATCAACACAGAGGCATGCGTTGTTGTGTCTTTTTTTTAAAGATGTCTTTACTACAATGTTTTGAGGGTTGTACTGTTTTACCCACTTCCTAACCTAAATGTTTTGATGTAATGCATTTAAAACCGAACAGAAGAAAACAGGCTTTCTTTGCCTCTATTGACTTTTCCAGGTGGAAATGGCAGATATCAAGGTGCTGAGTACTGACCAGTCAACAAGACAACCTTTTTTAAAGAATCAATTTATTCAAATATATAAAATTTAATAAGGCTCTTTTTCAATAAATGTGTTTGATATGAATGTTCTTGCATTTTGTTTCTTTATTTTTTCAATACATGTCTAAAACTCTGAACAACTTTTGGGAAAGTTTCTCTTCCTTTCCACCAAGTATAAAGTCATTTTTTTCCTAAATTACCTTGTTGCCTCTCCAACCTCTGCAGAATTTCTGTGGGATGACTCACCATATAACTTCAGAATAGGTTATTTAAAGCAGGACGGGGAATAAACTGGGGGGGGAAACAGACACACTACTCTGTGGCGGGGCTTTTAAAAGTGAAAATATGTAAAAATATAATTTCACTTTCTATAAATGTAAGTGCTTAAAAAGAAGGGATGCAACATTCCACATGTTAATGTCTACATCATCATCTCTGTGACAGAAAGGAACTGTCGTATATTGGGGTTGCGATGATGTGAAGATGATGAAGGAATCTCCGATGACACCGTCTTAATTGTATAAAATGTTTATTACAAAAAAGTTCAGCATCAATACAAGCAATGCAATCTGCCTGGAGAGAGATCCGGAGTCAATGTGCATCTCTCCTGCCTGGAGAGAGATTCGGGGCCAATGTGAATCTCTTCTGCTGAGGCAACTTCATCTCCTCGTTTATATAGGAGAGTTGTTTGCGTAAACCTAAAGAAAATGCATCTGGCTTTCCTCCAGATTGTCCAGTGCCAGGAAGGGAATAGCACCAGCTCTTCACGTTTATACAGTCACAGGAAGGGAGACGACACTAGCCCAAATTTAATGTTGCACTTAGAGCTGTGACCTATCACCCTACCATTTGTTCAGGCTTTCTCCAAATTCCTCAAGACCTGTGGACCTCAAACCTAAAGATAAATTTCTTTTATGGGGAGGATTACACATAGCATTTCAGACACCACATATTTCCCCCCTTCGAGACTACGCAGAGTCTCGAAAAACAAAAATAATAACATATATGTTTAAATTTGTGATTTAGCAACATTCAGTAACTTTATGGAGTGCGAGAGTGAAAAACCTGTCAGGCAGCTATCTTTCCTGAAACATCCCTCAATCAATCAAGACAGGAAAATTCTCCCACGGCCCCTCTGCCTTAGGCGGCCACACGTAGTACTCCAGACCAATCAAAAAATAAAGAATTTAATAATCTGTATATGAATATATTACTTAAACAAATACATATGGAAGCCTCAGAAAAATAAAATCAAAAATGTCCAAATTCAGGCTGGTCAACCCATCGCACCTTCTAATGGACCTGTCCTTGCCTAGCCCCAATATCCCTAGACATCAAAACAATCAAAAAAGTCTGAGGTCCCAATATATTCACCCAGTAACAAGAAACATCATTCTTCAAAAAATATTGTAAAAGAAAATGTTATAGAAGTTAAGTATTACTCATACAATAATAAAAAAACTAAAAGCTAAGTCAAACATTTATATTTTACTAAGATTATCATAAGCATTATCAAAGATTACAACAAAAAAATATATAAGAAAAGACAAGAATATATCACACTGCAGCTCCTTCGCAGCGTCGACTCTCAGTGTAGTGTCGATGGTGTGGTGACTCCTAGACATGTTATCACAGTGTCCTTGCTCAGAGTCCTTCAGTCCATTCTTATTGTCCATGTTTGAGTGTCTTAATCCCTTCAGCATATCCCCCAATATTGTTCTAGGAGGAATGAAAAGAAAACACCAAACAGTATCTTTTGCAGAAACAATCAAATGCATAGAAATGTATAATTCATGACATCACATTATTTCCAATTATGAGTCACTATTTCCATTTCCCCCCCTTTTATAATAACATTCTATATTTATAAAAAATACCAAAAACACAGGGCGGATGATAGACCGCACCGAGACGTTGTTTAATTCCTAGTTTTTGCAGTATTAGTTTTATCGTCTTATCCACGAACTCTTTGCCATTGTCTGAGGAAATTCGATCTGGAAGTCCCCATCTACTGATGACTTCTCTACACAAAAATTTAGCTACAGACTGAGCATCCTTCCGCTTGGTTGGACAAGCTTCAGGCCATCGTGAAAATCTGTCCACAACAACCAGCATGTATCTTTTTCCTTCAACTCGTTTTATCATGTCAACATAATCCACTACTAACTCACGCATTGGACCTCTCGGAGTTGGAATGTAACCAGGAGGTACTGGTACACCCCTCCGAATATTATTTTTCAAACAGATGGTACATCTGCCAATAACATAGTCAATTTGTTCAAGCAAGTATGGTGCCCAAAAACCATACTCCTTTGTGATCTTTCTCCTAACTTCCCCCCTTGCAACATGAGCTAACCCATGAGCTTCCTGAATCATCAGACCTAACAGGTCTGAAGGTGCTACTATCAGCCCCTCATGATTTCTCCAAAGTCCAGTAGAATCTCGGGTTGCACCTCGATCTAGCCAAAGCTGTTTATCAGTTGCAGCAGTAGTTTCCTGCATTAAAATCACATCTCTAAGTGTAATTTTTTCTTCTAAGTCCACTTCATGAGTGACTAGAAAGATTTTTCCCAATTTGTCTGCACATGTGACTGCCTTTGCAGCTTCGTCAGCCGCTTTATTTCCTTGTGTGACTTTTGATACATCGGTTTTATGTGCTGCACATTTAGCTATCGCTATCTCTTTAGGTTTCATCATGGCATGCAACAGTTTCATTATTTGATCGTGATGTTGTATTGGAGAACCATCTGTTTTCTTAAACCCTCGGTTCTTCCAGACTGATCCAAACAAATGACACACATTATGTGCATACGCAGAATCTGTAAATATTGTCACTCGCTTACCTTCCGCCAACAAACATGCTTCAGTTAGCCCCACTAGTTCAGCAAGTTGCGCTGATGCAGGCTGTGGCACTACTTCAGCCTTCTCAACAACAAATCCCGTTCCTTGGGCTTTTACCACTGCATAGCCAGCACTCAATTTATCACCCACACGATAACAAGATCCATCAGTCCAATACTCAAGATCTGCCTCACGCAAAGGGAGGGCTTGCAAATCTGATCTAAGTCTAGAGTATTTTTCTGCTTCATGCAAACAGTCATGCGGTTCACCATCCTCTGGGGTTGGCAAACTCTCAGCTGGATTCACCGTGACACACCTGGCTAGGGTGACATCTTCCTGCTCTAAAAGCCTATGATAGTCTCTTAACCTAGACATAGTCAATGTGTATTTACCATAGTTCAAGAGATTTCTGAGACTATGATGTGTAAGAATTGTTACCGGATAACCCATTGTGACAGATGACGCCTTATCATACATTAAAGAAACTCCCACCATTGCTCTGTAGCACAGTGGTAGTCCCAGTTCAACTTCTGAATAAGCAGTGGAATAGTAAGAAATAGGTTGTGGACTTGTCCCCGTTCCTGTTGGTTGACAAAGAACTGCACACGCATATTTACCCCCAGAAGAAGTGGACACATACAACAAGAAGTTCTTAGTGTAATCTGGAAGTGCTAATGCTGGAGCCTCCTGTAATCTCTGTTTGATAGTCTCAAATGCCAAAAGGCCTTCCTGTGTCCAGGAAAGATTACCATGAAGTTGATTATTGCCAGTATCTTTAATCATAGCTCTCAACGGCCCCGTTAAACTAGCATAATCCTCTATCCATGCTGAGGAATAGCCAGCAATACCAAGAAATGTCATCATTTCTCTAACTGTTCTAGGCTTTGGAGCCTTTCGAATAGCTTCTAACTGACTATCAGAAATGCTTCTATGTCCCTTTGTTATCGTCTGACCCAAATAAACCACTTTCTCCTGACAGTACTGCAGCTTCTTCTGAGAGGCCTTGTGCCCCTTCTCTGCCAGTATCTGTAGTAGTTTAATCGAATCCTTATGACATGTCTCTTTATCTGGTGAACAGATGATAATATCATCCACATATTGAACAACAGTGCTTTTTAGTTCCTGATTTATCCCTGCCAAATCATCTTTCAATACTTTATTGAAAATATGTGGACTATGTTTGAACCCTTGTGGCAATCTCTTATACTCATAAAATTGTCCTTTGTATGTGAACCCAAATAGACCCTGGCTTTCTAAACTAAGTGGAACACTGAAAAAGGCACCACATAGATCTAATACTGTGAAATGTGTTGAATCTGGAGGAATTTGAGTTAGCAAAGTATGCGGATCCGGCACTTCTGCTGGAGAATCAGCTACTACTTCATTTACTGCTCTCAAATCATGTACCAGGCGATAAGAATCATCTGGCTTCTTCACAGGTAACAAAGGCGTGTTACTTTGAGGATTCAGTGTTATCTTAAGAACATCTGCTTTCAGAAGTCCTTCAATTTGTGGTTCAATCCCTTGGATTGCCTCTTCTTTTAGTGGATACTGGTTCTTCCAAGGAGGTCTGACTCCTGGTCGGAGTTCAACTTTCGTCGGTTGGGCTGACTTCACAAGTCCAATATCAGTACTATGTCGTGACCATAAGCATTCTGGAACTTGTTGCAGCATTTCCTCTCTCATAGTGTCTAAGCTCTCCTTAACACTGCAGATTGACTCATGTGTCATCCGCACTATTTGTGGCTGTCCCTGTCCTTGAGCAGAGATCATAATCTTAATGAATCGTTGATCTTCACTTTTCCAGTCTCATTGGAGCTAGCATCTCCCAAGTCCTTTGTCCTCCAAGTTATATCACCTCTCTTTTCCGCTCTAGCCAGCATCCGTCTGATTTCAGAGTCATATCCACCTATCATATGCTCCGAGTCACTCTGATCATCATCACTTTCAGTTTCCATCTTTCTCATCCTCAAACCACCTTTAGCTTCCATACTTGTTGTTTTCCTCTTACTTTTTTGAACTTTTGGATACATTCTTATGGTTGTTTCCGCTTTTCCCATCTCTATCGTTCGGTCATCATCATCTCTTACACGATAGTTTCCTTCCTGACTGATCACTGGGAGCTGAGGATAGACATCCTTGAACTTCACCTCCTTCTCATAAGGTGGGGGTCTCTTTACTGGATCCGTATGTGAGAACGGTGCACTGATTTCTATCATCAGTTTTTCTGTTTCTTTAGCATTTTGTCCTATTTCTTCTGCTCCTCTGTCTCTGCTATCCTTTGCGACTTTTATCAGTTTCTGTCCCTCATTTTCAAACAACTGGAGAATACCGAGCTCCACTTGTCTCTTTTCTTTACGTTTTGCCCCTTTTTTTCCTTTCTTTTGGTTTGCCTTATATGTAGACACAAGAACCTGCATTATTTTAATTACATCAGGGTTAAGAGTCCCCTGTACTGGCCATGGTTGGTCAATATCAGGCCAGCGCTTATGCCATTTCTCTGATAACTTTACGATGCCTATGCCTTTAATTAAAGGGTTATTTTTCTGTACTATATCAACCGGAGTGAGTGCTTTTGAAGTTTTAATGTCCTTTTTAAACATTTTAATGGTGCCTTTATATCCCCTTATTGTATTTTAAACTAATTATTGAGACTAGGACAATTTAAAGCTAATTTGATCACTTTTTATTTTATTTGTTTCTTTTAATTTAATTTAATTCATTAATTAATTGATTTTTAATAAGCCATTATGTTATAACAATCAGTGAGAGAAAATGAAATTAATTTGCCAACTCTAAAGAAATCAAGCACTTATTGATATAATAGCAAGATCACCACAATAAGTCCACATAAAATGTTGACTCAGCACACAAACAATCTATCAAATTGTAAACACACTTTTCTCAACGTCTTGCAAACAAAGAAAAGCCAATCAGAATTAAAGCTCAAAGAATCTAGTGTTCCCACAAGGGACAAACTATCACCAAATGTGCTCCCACTCACAGCCAGACAACCACCTAATTGTCATCAAACTCACACACGTTCACCTCAAATCACCAAACAATCACAAAATTGAATTATCAATGCAGCTCAAATCAGAATGAACCATACACAGACAACAAATTCACTTTTGTAACTTTCAGCATTGAGTTTAAATCAAATCATCATACTCCATGAATTAATTAAATGCATCAACTGGTCAGTGCTTTGCCAAGCGTCTCTATTAAAAAACTACAGCATGTGAGATGTCATATATATATATGCAGACAGATGGATGTACTAATGCACTAAAAGTAAAAATGTACAAGTACAAAAACTGATAGCTCAGATTAGTCCAAGTATAGACAATGGTAGTTTTCTGCTAAAAAGGAAACAACTCAGAGTCTCAAGTTGCTTAATGAATATCAGGCAATACTGAAATGTTTATCTAAGTCAATTTAGTGTAAGAGAAACACATGATGTAGGAGAAGTGGCAGGAGTTCATAAACAAACCATACAAAACCAGATGTTCTACCACTAAGTGTTTTAAAAGGTCAAGCAAACACCAGAAGTGTCACACAAACATCAATCACAACCAACTCAGAGCTATAAAAGTAACACTTTAACGATCTCCCAACTCGCTCAATTTATCTTCTCACTTTACTGAGGTATTTCTGCAACACCCCCCTAATTGAGAAATATCTTTATAAAAGCCTTTAAGTCAAAGAAAACTAATATCTATCAATAATAATGACTATAAATGAGTGGACATACATATGTTTAAATGCAGATATAGGTTAAAGAGTTTGTGGATAAAACTGCACTGGCCTTAATCAGATTGGAATCAGGAGGCGCACACAGCAAGTATCGCTCCTTGGGACACACTGGTCAGCGTCTCTGCTTATCGTCTGTGTCTCTCTTCTCTCCTCTCCCTTACACACCATAGGTGGATAAGGGAAAAAACAGACAGAAACTTAATATCTTATCCCACTAAGTCCTTATAACAGCAAAATAACAATTCAATACAATTTACGCACATCTGCCAACACATTAGATCTGTTTTATCTATGACAGAAGTCATCCACTTTTCAAACATCAGCGCACAGTCACATACCAGACATCATCAATACAAAATTTTATTCACCCTAATAGCATTTCAAATTTTAATAGTATTTTATTATCCCCAAGCAGTGTTTCCCAATACTCTCTTGTTTTATCCATGCTTATGCACACAAAACATCCTCACTGATTTCTTTATTTCTCTTAATAGTTATAAACGTCCTTTTTGGGGCTCATGTTTAACCAATCATTATGTCCCCCTTTCAGAGGCTCATTAGGTTTATTAAAATATTTGAAGCGTCCCCAAAAAAGGCTCATGTAATTAATCAAATCATAAAGTCCCTTTATCATCATGTTCTTTAACATATTAAAAACAAAATATCTTATATTATAAAATAGTAAGTCTCTTTATTACTCAACCACATGTATTTATTCAATTTAAACCAACACAGCAACACAAACCACTCCGATCCAGCGCTCTCAACTGATCTCACACACATACACACACAGAGCTCCAACAGCTGATCTTACGCACACACACAGAGAACTTCGGCAGCTGATTTTACACACACACACAGAGAACTTTGGCATCACTCCAAAGACACAGACAGCATCCAATCCTAAAGTTTCAAGTCGACTCATTCATACTTTTCCTATAGCATGCTTTTAGCCGCTCCTTCCTTATCCTTTTAAATCTAAATTTATGCTACCTTTTGAGGTGTAGTTATTCAATGAGAGGTTAATTCAAGCATCTGTTCGTCAACTATTGCTGAAAACTTACAATTGAATTTTATTTCTACATCTCCAGTTCCTTGAACTGACCTGAAATTCACTTAGTGACTTTCTAGGATTTAGGCCGATTTAGAATCGCCTCCCTGAGGGCTTGGTCAAATCCGCGGCTTTTTCTTTTAATTCTTACCTTTATTCCTATTTGCTTTACAAGCATTTACTCTTATTTCATCCTTTTACTTTATTCCTTTATCTTTATCCTTTTACTTTTATTCCTTATCTTTATCCTTTTACCTTATTCCTTATTTACTCTTTTACCTTATCCCTTTTTACATCTTTTTACACATTACCAATTACTCCTGGGCCCAGGATTGTTACTTACTTTTTTTTAAACCAAATCCGACTATTCCTTAAAGTCTATTTTCACGCAGCGTCTAATCTACACATGTCTTACCGTTAAGAAGATGAGGGCCCTTTCTTCATTAATCTCGCATGGTGTTATTTAGCTCACCTTATCGTTACTAATCAGACTATTCTACACCTTTACTTTAACTCTGTACTATCTTCAGTACTTTACATTTTCTTTTACTCCTATTCCTTATATTCCTTATATTCTCTATTCTACTCCCCCCTGTTGCGTTGTGCACTACGCAACAAAATCAAATTTAGAACGGAGCTCCACTCAACAGCAACACATCATGACATGCCCACACAGATGAATCATTTACGGTGTGACCAAACAGCAGCACACAACAGCAGCAACGAACGTACCAGCACCCAATAATGTGAGAAATGCTCACCCTTTTCTTTTGCCGGCTTGGTGCGGGAGTAGGTCAGCTGAAGTTGTCGGCGACGCCGCAGGACACAGCACGTCCGAAGTTCGTGACGCCAAGTCTTGTCGTATATTGGGGTTGCGATGATGTGAAGATGATGAAGGAGTCTCCGATGACACCGTCTTGATTGTATAAAATGTTTATTACAAAAAAGTTCAGCATCTATACAAGCAATGCAATCTGCATATGGAGAGATCCGGGATCAATGTGCATCTCTCCTGCCTGGAGAGAGATTCGGAGCCAATGTGAATCTCTTCTCTGCCTGGAGAGAGATTCGGGGCCAATGTGAATCTCTTCTGAGGGGCAACTTCAACTCCTCGTTTATATAGGAGTGTTGTTTTCATAATCCTAAAGTAAACATCTGGTTTCTTATCCAGCTCTTCACGGTTATACAGTGACAGGAAGGGAGACGACACTAGCCCAAATTTAGTGTTGCACTTAGAGCTGTGACCTATCACCCTACCATTTGTTCAGGCTTTCTCCAAATTCCTCAGGACCTGTGGACCTCAAACCTAAAGATAAATTTCTTTTATGGGGAGGACTACACATAGCATTTCAGACACCACAACCTTCATGTTGCATGACAGGAAATTATGCAAATGAGCCCATCACCGAGGCAGCCTGATTGGTTTGCTGCACGTGGAACAACAATATGCTGAGATCATATGTGTCACTGTCGTGTCTCTGATTGGTCCAAATTCCATGGGTCCAACTTCAAACTCCACAGTTGCTGTTTCTCGACAATGCGGTGGACAGGTAAATTGCTCAAAGTTTGACATCTCAGTTGAGAAACGTGCTTGTTTGTAAGCTGGGAAAGGGCTTGAGACTAGACTAAAAGACTAGAAGAGATCTACGTAAATACAGACCATTTGCCATTTCATTTTATTTCAAATGGAGCAGTGTTGTGTATGTTGTCTTGTGTCATGATTATGAACTCATGACTCTGGACTCTTTTTCTTGGGACCTTTCCTCTTTAATGAAGAGTGTTTTCATTTTGATTATAGATTCTGTCAAGGTTAGGGTGGGGGACGTGAGAAGGGGAGGACCAAAACGCAGAAACTAAATAAGGTTTAACAAAAAGTGTATTTATTAAACAAGAAGTCTACAGAAAAACAAAAGTCGCACTCAAAAAGCCGAGTGGAACACAGAACAGGGCAGGATACAAACTTACTGGGTAACGTGACGAGAGCTGACGAGACACATGAACAGACAGAACCATGACGAAGACGAACCAACAACCACATGGGGGAAACACCAAGACTTATATACAGACTGGAACTAATGAGTAACTGGGGACAGGTGGCACAAGACAAACAGGTGAACCTGATGAGGGCAGGAAGTAAACAGGTGAAAACACACAGGGAGCAAGGACTACAAAATAAAACAGGAAGCACTGAACAAACTTATCAACGAGAACAAAATACAATAACCAAGACAGGGATGAACACAGGAGCGGGACACAGAGCAACACAGGAGAATCACCGGGTGGAACATAGCGAGGGACGAGGGGAACACAGGAGAGGGACAATGAAAATACAAAACTGTGACAGATTCCTTGTTTGTTTTGGGCTGTCCCTTTGTTTTCCTTGTGTTTGGACTTGTTTTTTCCCTGAGTTCTGTTTCCTGTTTTATTTTGCAGTTTCTGCTCCTTGTGTGTTTTCACCTTTACTTCCTGTCTTTGTCCTGTTTCCCACCCTTGTGACTGTCTGCACCAGTTCCTCATGTGTTTCACCTGTGTCTAATTTCCCCTGCCTCCCCTGTGTATATAAGTCTCTGTGCTTCCGTTTGTCGTCTCACCACCCCTTGTTATTTGTCCTTCATTGGCTTGTAAGTTCCTACACTGTAAAGAATATCTCTGTAAAATAACAGTAAAGTACTGGCAGCAGGGATGCCAGTATTTTACTGTTATTTTGCAATGCAACTACTGTTATTTATTTTAATAGTATATTACCGTATTTTGGATTACAGTATATGACCGTAGAATAACGGTGGGTTTTGTGGTTATTTTACAGCACATCTACTGTAATTTATCAAACAGTATAATACCGTTTTTTGGATTACAGTACATGATGGTAGGATAACTGTGTTTTAGTAATTTTACAGCGCATATACCGTAATTTATTTAACAGTATATTTCCGTATTTGGATTACAGTACATGACAGTAGGAGAACTGTGGGTTATGGTAATTTTACAGTAGATGCCAGTGTGTTATAAAATCTGCTATTTTTGCATTTGTATAAATCCTCACCCATTTAAAACCAAAGTATGCAGGGCCTTTTAAATACCCAGCCCTAGGCTACCACATTCATCCCAACAGCCAGTCAACATCCAGAAGTCCTACAATAAACACAAAGCTTGACTTTTCTTGTATTTTAATAATGTCTTGCCTTCTAGTGCTTAGAGCAGATCAGAAACACATTCAGCAACAACATGCATTCATCACTGTTCATCTGTCTGTGCTCAACGGAAGAAAAGTAGCAGGTTATGCTAGCGGAGGACACATAGGAGGAGAGTAGCAAAGAGTGGACAGTACAAGGAGTGCTTACTCTTTCTGTTTTCAAGAACCAAGAACCATTACTCACAGAGCAGAGCACTTACTCTAACACAGTTTCCCAGAAACGACAGTACAGAGCTCTCACTTTAAACTTATTCAGCTGATATTTAATTTCACTTAATAACTTATTTCACTTAATAACTTCTACCAAACTGCCTGAGCTGTGTCTGCCTCAGTTTTTATCTAACATAGGGTTTCTATGCAGGCTGGCTCAATGAAGAGACATAATCATAACTGAATTGATTAAATTTTGTTGTTATTGCCAATCATTCCTAACCTCTGACCTTGAATAAAATAAGATGCAGACCTTTAAGTAATAAGTTTGAGAACCCTGGTATAGAACACAAGAGAATATACATTCCATAACATTGCTGTAGTTTATTACAAAGTGCTCATTTGTACAGCAGATTTTGTAAGATTAGTAACATTGAGAACATTTGTATTACAAAAATGACAAGGTATTGCATTACCATATTTGGAAGAAACTGTCTCCAATACAATCATTAGTGACAGACTTTACTGAACTCAAGAGCATTACCTCAGAAGCTGAATTAAAATACCATCTAGAACAGTGTAACACTGCATTAAAGTACCATCTAGAACAGTGTAACTGAACAGTCTAGCTTGAAAACAAGTCTTTTGCATGTGAACAATAACAGTGGGCGTGGAGAAAGAAAAGGGGGAGAAAGAAAGAGTGAGTACTTGACAGCAGCGTTTGGCTGGTCTCCTCAGTCACTGGTGACAAGTGCCTGTAAAAAAATAAAATAAATAAAATTAGCAACACAACGTCTTGCAGAAAATGGTTAAAGACAGGACGAAAAGTTCAAAGAAGAGAAAAGCAAGAGACAGAAAGGAGAGAGGTTAGTTAGTTTAGGGAGGGTTACCTCCCTAAACTAACTAGAGAGAGAGAGGCAAGATATCAGACATCTGACATCTTTGTCATATATACATATATATATATATATATATATATATATATGTGAAGGAAGTATGCCCCGCTGGACTATGGCTGCCTTTTCCCTGCCATGACTCAGTGTAACTGTGAACAAAGTAAAAATCGGTCTTTTTTGTTTTTACACTGGATCTTTCCTCCTACAGCTGAGATTTGTACTTTGATTCTGAACATTGAACATCTGGCAGCAGTGTGTGTTTGTATTTGGGTTTAATTTCTGTAGGACCCAAATGCAGATGAGAGACTTTGCTGCAGATAGAAAATCCCATGCATGGCCGCAGATGTCCATCAGACTGGACATCTGGCACTTCGCGTGGAGGATAGTGGTGGGAGTCACCCCCTGTATCCAGAGTTCCTGTTGAGGAGGGCCAAGGAGTCAGACCGGTCCAGGAGGAGAAACGCCGTGCCCATCAAGGAGATGGCTCTGCACTGTTGGAGCCGTACTTTGACCTGTTGACAGAGGGGAGGTCGAAGAAGGCCAAAATCAGAGCTTGCAGTTGAGATGACACCATGAGTGAAAAGTGTGTCACATTCAGAGCCCTTTATATACCTCTTGGAAACATTATATTACATTCATCAAAACTGGATTAAGAAATATGAACTGTGCATGGTCTGACTATGTACAAGTATGACTGAAGTACTTAATTAATCACTGTGTATTCATGAATTTTTCAGCAGCAATTTGTTTGTTTGTGTGAGCAGAATTAGTGTATGATTAAATTTAGTAAGTAGTAAGTAGTAATAGGTAGAGTAGAAATCAAACAGCAAAAAACATAACCAGGTATGACTCAATATGAACAGCAGACTGAGATGTGTTTACCTTTACATAAAGTCAATGGGGTTTGCAGACACATTAACAATTTACTTTGAGACAATGGAATACAAACAACACTACACTCATGTGCCAGCAGGTGTCTCTGTAAGACTATGACAACCGTAGACACACTGCTGCACTGAAGTATGACTGCTTGTATAACAGGTTGTGTTTTAGTAAATCCATGAAACTAAACCAATCCCTTATGTCTAAAAGTTAATTCAGCACCTCCAAAGCTCTCTTTGACACATTCTTACCATTTGTTCAATCTGTTCTTTTCAAGCTTCAAATATTTCCAGTTTTACCTTAGTAACTAGAGTGGCAATTATTGCCTCATGACTTTGCATAGCTGCATGTTTGTCCATCCATCCATGCATCTGGAGCCTATCCCATCATGCATTGAATCAGAGTGAGGGCACACCCTGGTCAGGTCACCGATCCACGTGGAAACTTTCAGAACCGATGTAAAGACGTGACTGATGATCAACTATTTGAATTACATCTGGTTGTTTAGCTTTTATAGATGAAAATCAACTGTATTTGATATAACAGCAGATGTATAATGTTCCAGTGGAGATCACTGAAGTTTAATTTAATATTGCTATGATTTATTTAGTTAAACCTGGAGCAAAGGCTATTTGTAGTTCACCCTTTTTTATGAAGCAATTAATGCAAAATTAACATCAAATAGTGCACATCATGTCTGGCAACAAGAGTGTCTATATGTGTCTCTATAATGTGTGGGTGTTCTTCTTTTTGTTATCTCTTCAGGACCCACACATAAACACTGAACTTGTCAGGTTCAGTGGACCTCATAGGGACCTAAGCCTGGTCCCAATGTGTGGCAAAATGTAATTTCTGAGGTCCTGGTCGAGGTTAGTGATCAGATGTGAATTGTGGTTAGGGTAAGGTTAATGTTCGGCATAAACATCAATGCAAAGTCCTTATAAAGAGAGCAGCACAAAGATGTGTGTTTGTGTGTGTGTTTGCGTGTGTGTTTTCATCCATTCCTGGGGTGCAGTGGAACATCCATGGAGCTGATAGGAAGTGATGTGTAATTGTGTCAGAGCAAAGACCCAGAAAATACAGAGACAGACAGAGAGAGATAGAGAGAAAAGGAAGAGAGGGAGGAAGAGAGAGAGTTCCCCCACATGCTAAAGTTAGCTAAATGTCATCCATTTTGTTATTTTGTGGATCAGACAGAATACTGCAGAATATTCCTATTTGCCTCCTTCCTGCTTGAACATGTTCCATTTCTAAGACTGTTGTTGGAGCTGAAGAGACTGATAACATGTTATCATTATCATCCATACATTTGATGATCAAAAGATGAATAAAATAATGAGTGAAATCAAAATGTATTTGTCAGTTTTCCTGTTGTTTCCCTCCCCCACAATGATTTGTTGTGTCTCTAGATAGAACTGCCAACCCTCTGATCAAAAGCCCGATTCTAACAGAGACCTTTTGTCCAAGCAGGTTGCATTTAGAGATGCATTTACGGGTTTGCTACATCTGAGGATGCGTACAGACATTTTATGGTGCTGTTGCTCCAACTTGAAAAAAGAATCCTCAGGGAGTAGGCTGTATCTAATAATTTATGTACAAAATAACTATGAGATACTATGACCCATGGGCCGATCCATCTCCATTTCTGTTCCAGTAAGATTTCTGCTTAACCTTTTTGCTGGATCCACTTTAGAGACACAGAACGCGGAAGGTTTATTATAACAAAGTGGATTTGAATATTCATTCTAAACTGAGAGAGTGAGAGTGATCTCTGTCTACATGAACATTATGGCTCCAGATCAGTTTTAATCCGTGTCCATACTAACATGCCTGAAAATGCATATCATGTGACATACACTGGGTATGTGTGTGCCAGCGTGAACAGGAATTGCTTGAATAATGGCTCGTCTCCCACTCATATAAGCAGTTGTATCATTGTAAAATAGAGAATTTTATTGCACAACAGATTTTAGCAAAGACAACTGGGTCAGCAACACTTATCCATGTTGTGTTCTACACTGGTAGCCAAGGCTAATGCCAGTTGTTTTCTTCTTGAATGGGGTCATGGGAATGGAGCCTGACGAATCAGCCAATGTTAAAAAAAACACCTAATCAGCAACTAGTTGTAAGAATCTATTGTTTCCAAACTTCTGCTCATCCAGATTAAAACGCTTTCCCAGAGTTTTCAAACAACAATGGTGTCAGGTTTGGAGGTGCGTGGGGAGGGAACGAACGTGGCAGGAAAAAAGGGAAGGGAAGGACCAAAACGCAGAAACTAAATATGGTTTAACAAAAAGTGTATTTTATTTAAAAGGTAAACATAACAAAAGAAATCTTCAAGAAACAAAAGTCGCACTCAAAAACAGGAGTGGAACACAGGAAGGACAGGAAACGTGACGAGAGCTGACAGGACACATGAACAGGACATGACCAGAATTGAAGATGACGAGTATCGACGACGAACCAACAATCACATGGGGGGAACACAAAGACTTAAATACACATTTGAACTAATGAGTAACTGGGGACAGGTGGCACAAGACAAACAGGTGAACATGATGAGGGCAGGAAGTCAAAGGAGGAAAACACACCAGGAGCAAGGACTACAAAATAAAACAGGAAACATTGAACAAACTTAACAACGAGAACAAAATACAATAAACAAGACAGGGATGAACACGGGAGAAGCACAGGGTGAAACATAGCGAGGGACAAGGAGGGGAACACAGGAGAGGGACACAGAGAACAACACAGGAGAAGCACAGGGTGGAGCACAGAGGAAGGCAGAAGGGAACATGAGAGGAACACAGGAGGGAACATGAGAGGAACGTAGAAAAATACATAACCGGGACAATATACAACATAACGTGACAGAATACACCATAACCATGACCAAATAAAACCATAACCGTGACAAATGGGGCCAGCAGCATTTGCAAACTTCTCAGTTTCAATGATTCGTAGTGTGGACGCCAGGTGTATCGTGATAGTGTGGATGTTGCCTCAGGCAGATCCTTGGTTTTGGAGATGAACAGTTTCTCTTAGTTCCAACAAGTGATTTGGAGGAGAAGTATTTGTAAAACTGACGTTACAAACTGATTGAGGTTGGACATGGTGAACTTCAAAATGTGAAAACAATCGCAGCAATCTTCCTTTATCACACTCTTATTGATTCACAAATCTGAAATAGATTCTCTGCCTCGACAGGACAACCTTGCAGATTTTCTAAACTGCATAAGAATATCCTGATTTTAAATAACATTCACGCTTTATCAATCTCCTTGTATCTGAGGAAATATAAAATACTATAAATAAAGAAGGAGGGTTGAAAAGGAAGAGATGGGGGCTGCAGATGTGTTGAGTAATATTAAGTCAGAATATTGCCTTTCATTGTCTAGTAACACAGGCTTAGCTAATAAAGAAATCAAGTGGAGAAGGGTTGGAATGTTAAAACTATTCATATAATGAAATATCAATGAAATAAGTTGACCAATGCACTTATTTAATGGGCTTTTTGTTACTTTTGTCTGAGGGGCACATTTGAAATGTCACATTAGGAGACCTCTGCTAAAAAACATAATTGACAGTTTGATGCATGTTTAAGTATGATGATGAGACACTAGAAAATTTTAATCTGGATAGATTTAGCAAAGTCTCTTACATGGAGAACTTGTCGCGCGTAGAACGAAGACTCTGGCCCACATGTTAATCATCCCTGCCGAGCAAGACAAGACATTTCAGAGGTGCCCGAAGATCATATGAAGGAATAAAATAAAATAACATGAATAGTTGACAAACATGTACTCACGATAGACATGCAGTAGTTGTCGTTAATCTCTGACAAGCATTGTGGGCGAATGTCAAAAAAAGAACAGTACATGTGGAATTTAAGGGTTTACAAGAGAATTACTAAGGATTTTTTTTTAATAAAAGAGAAGCTGGTGTGTCTAGATTACAAGTACTAGCAGTGATGAAAAAAGCCAAACTTAGAGTCATTTCAACTGGAAACACACAGAAGTGGATGAGCTGCAAGGACAATTGAGCTTGGATAAAGTTAGCTTGGATAAAAATATGCCAGAATCTCACATATGTTTCATTAAAACTTGATGTAGATCATACTCCATGCTTTTTGCTGGCGTGATCATTATAACAATCCCAGTTTCATGCTTATAGGACACACAACACAGAAGGTTTTCAGTCTAGCGTGCCATGCTAGCTATCAGTGCAATGCCAAAGAGAAAATCTGCAACCTCTCTTTCGCATTATTATGATTTTGATTGACATAGCATCTGTGCTTGAGTGTTCATTTAAACACGATTTGTTTGACTGGTACCTCCATTTATGTATGAAAAGTTCAGCGCTGCTGTACACTGTAAAACGAGATACTATGGAACTGCATGCCTACATGTGACATCATCTTAAAGAGACTGATCAGGGTTTTAATCGAATCCTCAAAATTATACGTTTGAGTCCAGGGTCATGACCCAAACAACCATTTTTTGCATGGGATTTTTTCCAAGGACAACTGCAACTGTAACCAAAGTTGAGAAGTTGTTTTGGCTAAAAGCATTTGTGAGTAGCATCAGGATCATCATCACTACCATCTGACATGATCAGACACCTCACAAGAGGAGCTGCCATTGCATCGGAAAGATTAGTGTCATATGTGTTGAATAATTTAGTTCTTACTTTGATAGTAAGAGGTTCTCCACACCTGGTTAAGGTTTAAACATGAACCTTAGTTTAAAGAAAGATAAAAAAAAATGTATTTTCTATCTAATAATTGCAGTAATCTCTGTCTGTGTGTATGTGGAACTTACATCTCAGGAACAATCTTCTTGCCATCATACTTGGCATTTGTATTTTTAAGGGGTCAGGGAAGTGCAGTGTTGAATTTGTAGCAATTTGGACATGAAATATTCATTAACTTTGAATAAACAGATGACCAGCACTCTGTAGCAGCTGCAGATTGTTCACCATTCCAAACAGGCAGGTTTACAGTACGCACTGTATATATTAATAATATAACAAATACTGCAAGAAGTGTCCAAGATGAGAACAAAAGGGGGGGCCAATAGGTCTCCAGTGTCTAAAAGATCATTCGGGTTTGGTTCTGGCCTCATTCTACTCATGAAAGCATTTAGTGAGAGCTGGGAACACAAGTGATTATATTACTAGCTAATATTTCATTCCTTCACAGCGAAAACATGATATTGCAGTTGCATTTATTCCGTCCATCCCTGGCTGCATTTATGCAGAATTAACTGAATTAACACAGAACACATGAGTATGAACATATTTTTCCCATAAACCCACCATATGTCATCATCAAAAACACTGAAGAATTTAGCTTCAGTTGTGCTGAGAGAACAGCTTCCTCTTCTCAGAAACCAGCACACTCCCTGATCGAGTGAAATATAAAGTCATACATTGTTCAATGAATTGGCCAGTAGAGGTGTAGAGGCATACAGTTTTTTTTAAATCTTTTTCTGTAGTCACACTGATTTGAGATAATGATCATTTTGAAATTTTGTTCTATCCTTTTTGTTTTTTTTTATTTGATGTTCTTCTTTCAGGTTCTCCGGTTTCTTGTAATCATCTACTCTTACAGTATCTTTACTACACGGCCGTTGCATTTAAGTGCATTTAAATTGATTTCAGGGAGAGAAAGAAGAGAGGAGAGTGAGGAGAGCGATACAGAGGGAGAGGGAAAGGGAGTGGGGGGATGGGAGAATGTTACCATGACAACTGCCATAATAATCATCCTAATGATTGATGTGCTGCGCTCCATTTCTCCCTGTTTGGACTCTCTCTGTTTTTTTCTCTCTTTTTTTCCCCTCTGTCTCGATATATCTATCTATCTGATACTATTTTTTTGTGTTTGTGCTGAAGTGATACTCATGGTGATGAACAAAATAAGCAATACACAAACTCATGAGGAGAGAAGAAAAGGGAAGAGAAGAAAGGAGAAGAGAACAGAAGATGATTTAATATGAAGGGATGTGGCCTGTTTAGGAGCCTGAATCAATCTCTCTGTGTCATTGTATTAGGTCATTCAGGCGTGTGTTTGTTTGTGTGTGTGTGTGTGAGTGTGTGTATGTGGTGTACACGGTATATAGATAGTCCTGTGAAATACTACACAAGGATTGCTCTACAAATGTTACAATGGATTACTTTACTGGCCAGTCTGGGTCAGTGTGAGCAGCCACACACATGATTTTGGATTTTTGAACTGAAATAATGTCAACACAAAAATATAAGGTCAGCCTATATACTAGAGCACATTTGGTCTTTTGTCTTTGATAATGGAGGACATCTGTTTTACAAGTTGGAACTCCAGATAATCTCCTTAAATTATCCGGATGGCCTGAATGAAAGAGTCAGTCGCTGCGGACATTCTCCAGAGTTTCTCCTGCCAGCCCCCTTGTAAAAACTCCTGTCCGGGCCCAACAGTTTACTTAAAATCAATCAAGCTGCACCAAATGATATATTATAGATATGAGTTCCATTTATGTGCCCGATTTTTTCATCAATATCCAAGCATTCTTACCTGGGAAAACAGAAAGTGAAAAAAAATTCCTGGATGTGCATCAAAATATAATGGTTTCTTTCCTGACCCATACTGCATCCTTCCGCCAAAGTTTCATGCAACTATGATCTGTTGTTTTTTGTGTAAAATTCCCTGCGACGAGATTTGAGACCTTTTGGTGACAGTGCCTTTTATACGATATGTCCTGCCTCTTACATGCTCAATCCAGGTGCCACCCCTCAACTGAATGGTCTAGATAGAGAAGAATCTCCTGTTTGTTCTGCTACATTCTTCATATGTGAAAGGCAAACTCATGTTAACAGCATATTCTTTTCAACATTCAGAACTATCCTTATTGAATTCAGCAGTTTCTGACTAAGACGTAGGATATGCTCATATGTTTCAGGTTAAAGGAGCATTATTTGGACTTGCATACACATACACGTAAAGAATATGAGTCTGAGTTTTTACAGTTTGTTAAGGGCCTCTTGTTTGTTTATGGTAAGCTCTGTTCATTGAACACAAACTAACTAACGACAGTTTGTAAGGCTGCAGTAGAGATGCATGCCAAGAAGCCCACATTTCTGGTTGGAAGGAAAAACACAATTTTTTTTAAATATTGTGAAAGACATGGAACAGGTTTTCTTCCATGGGGTGATAAAGGTTGTCGAAGTATGCGCTGCAGCATGTAAACAGGAACAATATTTTCACAAACAAAATGAGCAATTTAAGAACAATGTACTTGTTTAATGAGAGCAATGAACTGAACATTTTGAGCATGTAAACAACTGAGCTCAAACCTGTAACAACCTGTGAAACCAGAGCTTGTCCTTTCTAAATTTCTGTGTATATATTGATTTAAAAGAGACTCCTATATCGTGAACTTTATAGTCACTGATTGGCAAATTCAAAATACCTATTTCCACTTGTTCCAAATCTTAATGCTAAGCTAAACCTATCCTACTCTGGCTCTGACCACATTCTGCATATGCTGTAGTGTACAAACATGGGAGGTATCAATACTCACATCTCTCCCACTAAGCTCATTTCCCACAATATCATACATTTCCCAAACTGCTGACACAAATGTGGAAAAACTTTATTGTCTGCAATATCATTATATGCTGTAGCATTGAGATTTTACATGTAGTACAGGTGTGCATGTAGACAGAGGGGGCTGCATGCGGCGCCACCCTTAACCTGAATGCTCCATATTCTGTGTTGTTGTGAACATGTCTGACTGCTGCTGCCTGGTTCATGTGTGAAAGGAAAACTCCAGAAAACCTCATGACCCAATTGTGTGAACATTTAACAGAGTTCACTTTGAAAACGGCTTCACAGTCTTCAGTCCTGATGATTTAAGAGATATCACATTAGGACATTTATCAGATTTCGTGCAGCTCCTTAAGGTAAAACAATTTCACTTATGCACCAGAACACCCTAAGACAAGGTCAACACACTTAGATATGTAAAACCAGTTTGATGAAAGTATTTTATTATTAATATCATAAATACACATTTTTATTTGAATGTTGCTTGGACCCTTGGTGCATTGAAGTCACCTTTCAAATTTCAATAATTTGGTCCTAGCAGCAGTTCACAACCATCCTTCTTGACAATGTCTACAGAATCTTTGTTTGATTTTGTGTTTAACAAAGCTCCGAAGTATATAGATGTGCCACAACACCTGTGTTTGGGTCCCCTCTCCTATGTTCTTGTTGCATCAGTTGTGACAACAAGCTCATGCAGGAACCAAAGTGAAGTGAGTGATAGCGGAAATTTCAATCTCTTTCTTATTTTTATCTTATGATTAATCAATTCAGTCCCCTACTCTCATTATAGGAAACCCTCTGCCCCATGTTTATATCACCTTGACAACTAGCAATTACTTTGAAGCCACACAATCCAGTTTATGGTTTATTATTCCCTTTCTGTAGTGCTTTGTGTGTGTGTTTGGGTGTGTGTGTGTGTCTCTGTGTGTGTCTCTGTGTGTGTAGGCCAACCTGTCAAAGTGGAGTAAACCTCATCGTCACATTGTTGTCTATGTAAACTGACAGGCTGTCAGCAACACTATCTCTTCTCTCTCACAAAATTTGCCTCTCTCCCAATTCACTTCAGTTCAGTTCAATTTAATTCAGTTTAATTTAGTATGCTTTACTGGCATGAATGTCAGGTGAACAATCCTGCCAGATAACCCAGGATCATTCAACAATGAGATTACAAAAACAAAAAAATTCAAAGTCAAATAAAAATTAATACATAGAAAACATTTACAGGAAAATGCCAAAATGGTACAGGACATACAAAAATTGACCCCCCCCAATTTGTCTCCTTTACACATACACACACACACAAACACACACACGCACACACACACGTGTCTGCATGACTTCAGAGGACATTACACTGACTTACATTGATTTCCTTGATTTTCCTCTTCACCTTGAAATATATTGATTTACATAATAGTGACTTGCATTTGGTCTTCATAATATGACGTAGGTCCCCACAACATGAGTAATACGTGGAACACACACACAGACTAATAGACGACAGCTCATTGTTATATGTCCCATATTTGTAACATGAACCTTTAAACAAGTCGTAACCCTCAAAGCAGTTCCTACCTGTGAAGACCTCAATTTTGTACCTCATAGGTTGGTGGGCCCCACTAGGATCTCAAAACAAGCTAACACACACACTGTTAGATTCAATACAATGAGGCTCTCACATGTAATTGTTCTTCTGCATCTGAGTGAACTGGTGATCTTTAAACTCCATAGGTTAAAACATCGGATTATTTGTAAGGTCATGGAACAAAAACCTTTAAATGCTCTTCAGGACACATATTTATAAATGTTTCCATCTTCACTGAATAAGGAATAGGAGACCTTATGTTCATTGTGCAATGTGCAGTTTGATTTAAAATTGCAATCTTTGGCTTTTCTTTGGGAATAAGAATTATTGCTGCATCTTCTGCCTGTTGGGGATATTTTAGAAAGTAATGTGTTCGTTTTATTGAATTGTTGTTATTTATTTATTTTAATTTTTTTGGCTAGATATCTGTTTGTTTTGTTGTTAAATGTTATGTTTTGAAGTAATTGCTGAAGCAGAGACAGGACTGAGATCATTGTGTTTAATAAACAACAGGAATACAGAATTCTGTATTCCTGTGTTTTCTTTAGATCTTGATTCAAAATGGAGAAAGTGGTGTCTGAATGATTTCATGTGGTGGTGATGGCTGACTGTATGGAAGGATTAGCAGCTCATCCTGGGTACCACAACAGTTCAGGTGGACATACAGGGTAAAAAAAAAAAGAATCTCAAACAGATGAGCAGGTCAACAGAGGTAAGTTCAGCCACGCTCAGCCAGAAGCACTCACACAAACAGGATCCAGCAGAGGACTGGAACACCAGGAACACCACAGCCATATTCCTTGCATGAAGAAATCTTATGTCTTCTTCAGGATGCAACACTGAAAGGAGACCAGAATTGAAAATTCACTAATTATCAACTCACCACTATGCCGATGGAGGGGTGGGTGAAGTGTTTGAGTCCACAAAACACTTGAGGAGTTTCAGGGGCAAACAGTGTTAGAGCAGAATCCAATACAATTGAAGTCAATGATGAGTCCTTCTTCAAATATAATTAAACATGAGAAAAAACAGCAAGAGAAAATGTCTCCATATTGCTCGTGTGGTGTCTTTAAGTGTCCACAGGCCCCGACATTCTAATTAGACTTTTAACAGCAGTGGTTGCACCGCGTTGTAAACCTATTTAATCTGCTTAATTGTTTGCAGATTCAGGACCTTGATGGTGTATCATGATCCTGGATCATTATCAGGATGGTATCATGATGGTGGATCATGATCGTGATGGCGAATCCTGTAATGATGTCTGACTTACTGAGGGCCACATGGCTGTCATAGCACTGCCATACAAGCCAGTTGCCAGTCAGATTTCCCTTTAGCCTCAGCGTTTGGCTTTTAACGTTATTGTGATTAAAAGGCTGAAACACCCGATGACCCCAAGGTACAACTGAAGATTATTATTATTATTTTCATTAGCAACCTCAGTCTAAAAGAGCTCAAATGTGATGGTCACACAATTGTTCCTGGTCTCTAAAATTGAACTGAATTGAATACCTTTATTATAATTCATTCTTCTTTTCATTTTTTTTCTTTTTGTAAAACACTTTGTAACCTTGTTCAGATAAGTGCTATCCAAATTAAGTTATTATTATTGTGACCGTGATGGTGGACTGTGAATCATGATCTTGGTGGATCATAGATCATGGCTCGTGATCGCAGATCATGGTGGCAGCTGATTATGCAGCTAGATTGCTTAGATATACAATACATTCTCCTCACATATTTTTCCATTACTGGCAACACCACTCTCTGAGGTAACTATGTTTTTCCCCCTGTTAATAGAGATTTTCTTTGGTAGTTTTTCCCTACTCTTGGTGAGGGTTAAGTGTGTGTGTGTGTGTGTGTGTGTGGGCAGCTTCAGATTGTTTTTGGCCCAAACACCCTGGGGGGGAGACACAACAGCACACATAATTGAAAAAATAATAATAAAATAAATTAAATCCGTTGTTTTTTTAATGTCATTATTTCTCACCAAGTACAACATTCATAAAATAGCAAAGTGCAATGTGTTTCAATTGGTCATCCATGCACACTTGTTCACATGTTATTTCCTGATTTCTTCTATTGAAATGAGCAGCACAAAGTATTTGTATTTGATGATATACTTCTGTAGCTGCTGCCTTTGCGATGGCTGATTCAAATGAGAAACTAAATTAGAATCTGTCAGAGAAAGAAGCTCAGAGGGGAGAGAAACAGAAATCAAAAAGGAGCATTCACGTGAGACAGGTTTCAAAGTCAAAACTCCCACCTTCCCTAAGCACCAACCTCATTCTCCAATTATTGGTGGGTATATATGTATATAGATATATTGCTGGATATTCTATTGTGCTTACCTGTTTTCCGCCTCCGGCCTTATGTTTTATTTGAGGTGAGCTGCTTGATCTTTTTAATTATGATTCTGCGTTTTGCATTTAAGCATTTAATATTCACTCTATAAACATTTGTGAACAATGAAGGCAGCTAGGACTACAGGTGGAGGACATTAAGAAAGGGTGCTGTCAGAGGACATGATCTTGTCGCCTACATTCAACCTTAACCTTCAAGCAAAAAGTTGCTCTTCAGACCAAAATGATCAGGCACACCCGTAAGCATGGGAATCTGACCTGCAGGAGGAAGAGGAAACAAGGAGAGCGGAGGAAGGAAGGTCAAAAGAGAGAGAGATGCTGTCATTTGTAAATAAAGTTTTTTTAAACCAATGTTTTACTCCCCGATCTTGGGGGCATGTTTGTGTGTCTGTGTGTGTGTCTGTGTATGTGCTTGTGTTGTACAGTAGCATAATAAATTGCCCTGTATGAAATAATGATGAGCCTGGGTATAGAACAGTGACAGCAGGGAAAAATAGGCCTGAATGATGCATCAACCCTCAGCTAAAAATGTGCAAATGAATTCAATGGACTTGACATTCATCGAATATGAGACTGTCAGATCAGTGTGTGTGTGTGTGTGTGTGTGTATGTGTTAGATTTAAAAAAGCAGAAATAAGAGAACAGTGAGAGAAAGACTTGATATGTTGGTCTCTGCAAGGTTCATAAAAGTTAATAATAAATCAATGTTTGTTTAGATTTTTACAATATGAATTCGGCTTCTCCTTTTGTCTTCCTGTCAAAACTTTGTACCATTTTTCCTTTCCTTAAATTTAAATGCTGACCTGCAGTTATGGAGTTAGTTATAAGAATCAAATACAATACAGTACAAAAGGTGGAAATTGTATCATATATATATATATGTTCAAACAATATCATTTGACATATGTTTTTACTCTATCAGACAAGACTTGGGTCAATAATTGTGGAAACAATGTAAAAAAAGGTAAAAATAAAAAACATTTAATACGTTTGAGGTGGTGATAAAACCAAGAAGTGTGATTGAAACGGATATATTGAATAGAATGTATGTGTTACATGACCTAAACATCTGTCGGGTTGGTCACAACAGAGTAGGAAATCGGCTGGGACCCCTGAGAACAGCTGATTATGATAGTCCACAGCAGCAATAACTCTGTGACAACTCCTTTAGATTACATGATGGGATATGTACAGGAAACTGCAATGACTTAGGTTCGGTTGAAGACTAGAAAGTCTAAATGTGTGTGTATGATGTTAGTGGAAAGGTGGTGGGGGTTTGTACTACTTTACTTGTATCCATGTGTAAGCACAGTGAGCACATTTATAATTTTGATAATAAAATAATATTTTGAAGATTGTAGCAAAGTGGTATTGTGTGTTTCTTGACTGTGGGGGGTTTCTTTTTGTGTTTATGTAGGGCCCCTCAGGTTTTTTTTGCCTGGGGCCCCCATAGCCCCTTGAAACACACCTGACATGAGTCAAGCTTTCTCTGGAAAGATGTGTGGAGGAACAAAGCGACTAGATGAAACAACCTACAAAACCTACCTTTAATATATGAAATAAAAATCATTGTCATGATTCCATCATCTTTTGTTTACAAAAAAAGTGGCACCAAGCAGAAGCAGTAGAGCGGCCTAACTCATTGTCCACAGATGATGATGCAGCGGCATTATCACATTTCTCCTGTATTAGCTTCATTAAACTGGCTTCCTCACCTAGAAAGCTTTAATTAACATGGCACCATCATACCTTAAAGAGCTCAAAGACCATATCACCCCACTAGAGCACTGCGCTCCCAGAATTCAGGCTAACATATTGTCCCTAAAGGCTTTAAAAGTAGAGTAGGATCCAGAGTTTTCAGCTATCAGGCTCCTCTCCTGTGGAATCAACTCCCAGTTTCAGTTCCAGAGGCAGACACCCTCTCTACATTTAAGAGTAGGCTTAAAAGCTTCCTTTATGATAAATCTGATAGTTAGAGTTGGTCCAGTTCTGTCTTAGATCTGCTCTTAGTTCTGTTGCTATAGGTCTAGAATGTCGAGGGACACATGACACATGGAGCTTCTCTTTCCTCATCTCCCTTCTTATCACATCAAATAAATTAATGTCTCATCAATACATGTTACTGACTTGACTTCTTCCAGAGTCCTTGTGTTTCATCATTTGCAGATCCAGGACCGCAGCTGCAGCCACATCGTGGATCGTGATGGTGGATCGTAGATTGTGATCGTGGACCATAGATCATGACTGTGGATCGAGAATGAAAGATTGTGATGTCAATGGTGATCGTGGTGGCAGTTGATTGTGGACTATGGTTACAACTAGACTGCTTGATATACAATATGTCTATACTCACATATTCTACTGTCATTTATTTAAATCGTCATTGCTTCATTTCTATAAGACAGTTTCTTATGTATAAATATTTTAAACATTGACAAACCTTTCCTTATGTTCAAAACTGTTTCTTCTAATCATTGTTGTCAGTATTGTAATTTTGTTGATGTGTTCAGCTACACAGGGCATATATTGCACTTCTGTCTGGGATCCCTCACATGTGAATCTCTCTGAGGTTTCTATGTTTTTCCCCCCTGTTAATATGTTTTTTTGATAGCTTTTCCTTACTCTTGTTGGGGGTTAAGGGCAGAGGATGTCACACCTTGTTAAACCCTAGTCATATTGTAAATTGAGAATATGGGCTATACAATTTTTTTTTATTGATTTATCTTTACAGGTTTTACTCTTTAAATCATTTCATCTCATTTCATCCTTGTCCTCTGCAATGGTTTAATTGCACCGGACTGGAGAATCAGCACCAACAAAAAAACTATCTCACAAAGACACCCACAAAGTGATATTTTCTGGACATCACTCAGACACAGATGGAAGATGGCTGAATGTAGAGCATGATACATTGGGACGTGTTGTGTTGGTCAGAAAAATCACATGTGACTATGGCTCCATCTCTGAACTACTCTATTAATTTGTTTAGCAGGTTCAGTCATCACATGAGGCTACCGTTTTATTGTGTACTAATATCACTGGAGACTGTTTAGACCAGTGAGTAGTTCAATAACAGATCTAGGTTCTATTGTATCATACTAATAGGAACCATCTGGTTCAATCCCAACCAAAATGATGATAAAAAAACACTTATGGTAAATGTATTTGTTTTCACCTGAAAAACTGCTCCTCTGCAACTTTAACCAGCCAACATAACAGCCTGCTGCGCTGCCATCTGAACCTCATGCAGCCAAACCCACAGAACTTTATTATGATATCTGGAGGAGATCCCAGAGTTTTCAATGATATCACATACATCATGCTGAATTTTTGAGAAAAGTGTACAGTATACAACACATTTAGAATATTTCTTTTTGATGGATTAGTGCAGCTGTGAACAACATTGTTTCTCAGATTTGTAATATTTCACAAAGTCATAATCATATAGATTCAATAGAGAAGCAGTAAGTGGATACCTCATATTTATATATGAGACAGTGTGACGCTATGGAAATAACTGTAACATTAGAATAGAATAATAAAGGTTTATATTAAGGGAAAATAAAAAAATGGATGAAAAAGACAAATTGCTAAGATAATTGTTCTGGTTTTCTCAGGATCACCTTCGCATTCAATAGAGAATTTAATGAAACATTATCTATGTTATTACACTATAGATTCATCTGGTGCCAGTAAAAAATTAATTAACACTGTTCTTACACAAGATACTGTAATTACAAAAGAGAATAGAATTTACAAAACTACAATTCAAATGATCCAAACTGAAACATGTTTTACAATTAAGCATATATCTTCTATTGTTCCCGATTACATTTCCCCACTTCTTGAATTGTTGGTTATCAAAATGCAGCATAAACATGGATCTCACAATATTTGATCATATTTGAGCCAGCTTGTTCATTTAACGATCTCTTTTTTACTGATTTACTGTTTTTGCATCTTCTCTTTACTGGGAAGCTATAATAGCTAAAGGGCTGGCTGTTTTTACCTCGGAGTGGATAGCTGTGCTATGAATCTATAATGTAATCCTCCGATGTGAAGAGAGACACACCATTCAAATGGTACATATCTATATATCTAGTTCATCCTAGCAGACATGTTGGAAAGCTCATGCATGGAAATGTGAGAACTGCACGATAGAGTGAGAGAGAAAAAGAGAGAGCGAGAGAGGGAGAGTACATACTGCATATGTGCATGTGGTTTAGTGTGCGTGTGTGTGTGGGGGTGTATGTGGGTTTTAGATCTTACTCCTGTTGTGGGGACCTAAATCTGTTTACACAGCTATGATGAAGAGTTGTTGTCCTTCTCGTCCTCCCTGTAACGTAAATCAAACATTTTAAGATGAAGACATATTTTAAGGTTGGGTTAAGGTTAAGGGCTAGGCTTATGTAGTATGTTAGTTATGGATTAAGGTTAAAGTAAATCTGCAGGAAAAATGTTTTTACGTCAATGTCGTCTGAAACATGTACTCAACTGTGTGTGTGTGTGTGTGTGTGTGTGTGTGTGTGTGTGTGTGTGTGATGTGTGTGATGTGTGTGTAGTTTTGTACAGAGGAACTGTGTGTGGGGGAGGAGAATATGGAAGTGAATTATGCCTTTTTCAGATGGGAGGGGTGCATATATGTATGTGTGTAGGTGGGGGATGGGTGGATTGCACACTGTATGTATGTTCACTAAGTATGTGTGGGCTGGTTTGTGGTGTGTGTGCGTGTGTGTGTATGTGTGTGAGTGTGTGTGCGTGTGCGTGTGAGAGGGAGAGAGAGGGAGAGAGAGAGAGGAAGAGAATGATTGAGAATGCATGAAGAAGAAAAAATGCATTTCATGGTTTTGTGTGGATGAACTCTGCAGTCATTTTCATGTTGCAGTGTCCACATGGTTATGGTCCTTACATGTATGTCTGTGTGTACATATGCTTATATATATATATGTGTGTGTATGTGTGTGTGTGTGTTTTTCCATAATAAGTGTGATTGTGTGTGTGTCTGCAGGTATATATGATATAATAGTATGACTTCTATAATAGTCAACTGTAGCCTGTGTGTGTAAATCAGCAGCATGTGCACATCTGTGTGTGTGTGTGTGTGTGTGGCTGGGAGAGCATCTCTTTGTTTATCTGCTACTGTATCTATTTGAAGATAATGGAGATGTGTTCTGTCATTAAGGATCATTTGTATGGACAGAAAGCTGCAGTGAATCTGCTCTGGTTGTATTGAATTGCCTAATTATTCTTCTTTCAGACACACACATGAATTGTTTTATTTACTGTATCTCCACCCCATGTGATAATGTACACCTTATCTTGTTCTCTAAAGTCATTAGGACCTTTTGATTGACTTTTCACAAGCTGATTTAATCTTATTAGATGAGCAGGAGAGAAAAGACAATCTGGAAATTCACTGAAGGGATACACATAAAATACTATTAACTGTCTACCTAAATTCTAAATTTTGCTGCAAATTAAAAAGCTTTTTTACCTTCAGAATTTACTGATTCAAGTGGATCCCTTTCCTATTTCTTTTCTTTGATGGTGATGATATGAGGACTCACCCTTAATTTGTTCAGCAAACCTCTGACTTAACACAAGTGGATAAAAACATATTTATATCTTTTCATGAACTTAATTTTGTTTCCTGGTTTGTTTGACTGAAAGATGTTGCAAGTCATTATAGAGATTTATTTTTTAAAGAGAGTTTGGAATTGTTTCATTAAAAAATAACGTTTCTATACTCAAATGAGTCCCAGGCGGGGCTCCACGGGGCTCTTTGCAACAACATTAATTTGATTGGAATGAATTCGAACAATTCAATCAGTTCAAAAGAGTCACCCCACACAAAGTGTGTACAATTTAGTGGCATCGAGTGGTGAGGATGCAGATTGCTACTGACCAAATACCCCCCGCCAAACACATAAGAGAAGCTACATTGGCCTTGTGTAATACAGAAAAGGCCTTCCATAGAGCCAGTGTTTCATTTGTCCTTTCTCCAGTTCTGTAGAATCATCGTGGCGCAATAGAAGGAAACCGCTGCTGTTTATTTAGATTTAAAAAGTTTATTCTACACTGCAATTCTTTTTTTCAGAGTAATTTAGACAAATGAAACCTCATTATGAATATTATATTCCATTTCTTCTCAATAGATTTTCCTATATTCTTCATATCGGTCCATTAAGACATTATAAAACAGATTGGGCTTGTTTGAAAATGAGGATTTTATTCCCTTTTGGCTGGATTATTAGCTACATGTCACCCCCCTCCTCTCTAGCCCCATATTTCCTGTCTGTATTCATTGTTGCTATTAAATAAAAAGCATAAAATTACCTTGAAAATCAACTTTAAACAAAGAACCAGTTGTTATCCAATCTCTTTAAAAGGCAAAAGTTGTAGCCCACTGAAGGCATTAAGAAAAGCCTTTCGAGAGGAGAGACATGATAATCAATTAACTAGCAGTGCTTACACTTCAGTACTCATTACGGCTTTCATAGTGTTATATTCAATGGTTCCAATAAAAAGTGACAAAGTTAAGTATGTAACTAGTTATTTTACACCCAGACTCCTTTCTGGCTCCCTTTTCACAGCTGGCCAGTCAGATTGTTGGTCAGGACACTTGGGTTTCCTGTTTCCGAAACTGTTTCACCATCTGTCAAGCCCTGCTGATTTAAGACAAAACACCAAACCACTGACTGCCATGTAGTCCAATGCTATGCACATCCTAGTAGATTTGGAGAATCATGGACATACCATGGCATGGTTCCTTCAGCTGTTGTTGTTGATGTTGGTATGGAGAGTTATACACTGCCCTAACCACAAACAATCTCTGTGGAAAATCTTCAGAGGGGGCTGGAAGACTGTTGGTCATGTCTCGATGGTCAAAACCCAAACCAAAGTCAGCTCAAATAAAAAATATCTCATAGAAACAATGGGTAAAAGCCAAGCTCCGCCTCAACAACAGCACAGATGGCTCGAGTGAAACACCATTGACATATCATCAACACTGGCTTTCACCAGAGGCACAAAGATGGGAGGCAGCTCACCTCGTCTGAACTGTTTTCTAGTTAGTTTTCTTCCTGCCTTTGTAAATGGTCACTGTCCCAAAACAAGGTTCTACAGCTTCTTTCAAACAACTCACCAGGAGCTGATAGAAAGGCCACTTTGTGGACACAGCAGAGTTCATTTTAGACCATCAAAGTGTTTACAGTCAGTGCTCCCTGCAGGCAGACATTTTCTTCGATGCTGCATTATATATTATATATCACAACAATTTTCTTCCTCTCCCTTTACAGTGCCCAGTCTCTTGCTCAGTGTCTTTCCTCACATCATATACAAGTTAAGTTTGACTCTCTGAGTAATGACTCTCTTGGGCTGGAAATGAAATGATAGTTTATACATACAACTGTCACAGAAAGTGATGTGGCTTCACAGCATAAAGGAGAGGGGATACAGCACTGCATAGATGGAGAGACAAATCTGAACCACAGAACACACCACTACACTGTACATAACCCTAGGTTCACTGTGGTATTATTGTCCCAATTAATATCGACCACAATGTGCTGTAATTTGTTTGAATCACTATTAATTACTAAACAGGGGCACACATGTTCAAGGAATGCTGGATTTGCATGGATTCATATAACCAAAGGGTTTGTGACACACATGGACTTTTATGGTCACTGAGGATTTAGACAAACCAAACCCCTTTTGATGCACACTTATACACATCAATACACTTATTATTTATTTTTGACTATTAAATGTGGACTTTTGAACCATAAAAACATTGACTGACGATCAAGATGTCAAAAACACAAGCCATATTGTACAACCAAGCCAATATAGGCGACTTGTTCTCATTTGAAATGAATAATAAACTACAAGCATATATAAAGAAAGACAGATGTGAAAAATGACAGGAAATGATTAAAAAAAATGTGAATAATACAATAAGATAATAAACAATGAATTGAGTTGAAACATTAACCCCTAACTAGACCTCTAGTTTATTATTATTTTTTATCATTGTGCTGTTGAGCTCTTCTGGAAATAAAAGATAGTTTAGTATCACAACTAATCTCACCCACTGAGGAGGGCTCCTCCGAATACATTTGAAAGACGCGCTTCTTACGTTATTAATGAAAAGATGACCTCAGCGTCTTTGTTTGAGTCGCTTTGTTCTTCCCCTGCTCTTATTTTTTTCCCTCCCGACATAACTCGAGCTTTTATTTTGTGAGAATACACACATCCGGCCCTGCCGCGCTCTGTGTGCCGCTGGCTTGACGGAGCAGCCCTTTGTATACCTGCTGGTCCGGAGGAGCCGCGGCACGGAGCAGACGCGCGGCGGCAGTGGAGCAGCACCGAGCGGCACGACAGGACAGACAGGGTCCCATCCGAAACACGCACCGGCTAGTGAGCACAGAGACAAAGCAGCGGTGGGTTTTATAGCGCACTGTCCGTATCAAAGAAGTGCGTTCATCGGGAAGTTTGCCCCTCAGATCAGCGGCCACCGGAGCATGATAGCCGGCGTGGAGAGAAGAGCATCAGCCTAAACTTCAGCGACTCTTTGAGCTCGCTTTATACCGGCTTCATCTGCTGGAAACCCGCGCTCGATTTCGTGGTTGTAGCTGCATGACTCGCTGACAAGCTTACTTTAACTTCATGAAAAAATAAAATAGACAGCAGGTTATTTTTTTTTGCCGTTAGAGAAGAAAGAAAACTCGGAAGCAGAGTTCAGCGGTGGAGAAGTGGATGTATTGTCAGCCATGGATGTGACAGTTTACCCGCCTCCTCCTCAGCCACTGGCCGTGTCAAACCACGCCAGGCTCGGGCAGCTCTCCTACCCTGACCCGGCCTTTGGCAACAACAAGGTAAGACAGGTACGATAGAAGCATATATTCTGCTGAAACCACGTCTGTTTCCTATTGTGTTGTGATGATAGTCACCTTTGTGCTACTTTAACCAGCCTCACTGTGCATTCCTCTGTCCTGCTCATTCAAATTAAGTGATAATTAATTGCTTTATTAGGCGACAGTTAATTAAAGCAGCTAATGAAGGTAACCGAACCCCTCAGTGGTTTTATTCACACCAGAGCCACTCACTCACCCACTAGATGATACACATGATCTAATTCCACTCAACTGTGATTAAAACTTACTTCTAGTGGTTTAAATATGATAGAGGTTGTAAGGATTAATAAAGGAGTTCAGAGGAAAACAGTTGATGTTCACTAGAATTCACAGCAGCTCCTCTATCAAACCTGCTCTGTGATACCTACATTGGTGTGTGTGATGCTCTGTTGTCTTTCTCCCTCCAGAGAGCAAGGTCAGGGTCAGAGTCACTTCAGGAACATAGTCAGAGATGTCTATATACAAAATATATATGTGAAGGTTTGTTTGTTTTCAGAGTAACATGTCTGGATATGTGACGAACTTACACATGTGACAGACCCTGCACATTTGACAGTGATGAATGACTTCATTATTTCAGTAGGTTCAGATGATGAGTGTAGCAAATAGAGTTAAAGACAGATAATTAACCTCTCTTCAATCTAAGTGCAATTAAATGGAACGCTGCATCTTTTCACTTTTTCTTGTAAAAATAATTAAATTCATGAAAATAATCTTAACTAACAATATTCGCAGTGAGGTCATTAGTTTTATGTACATGTACATTTGTTGCTACGGCATGTAAAGGAACATAATATTTATATAAATGTGACTGTATAAATGTGTTGTGCTTCTCATCATTGCCCAGAGGGTTAATTTAATGTACACTACCAGGTGAACCAGGGGCTAACCTCTTCTACTGTGTTCACACTGCAGTGACATACTCAATCTTTCCTGTTCTTTAACTAGGTGCTTAAAATCTTAAACCATCTCTGTCACTGTCTTAATAAACAGAGTCTCAGAATAACTGTCAACAGTAATGCTGCCGTGCAATTACAGAGGCATGGATGTGCTGGTTTTTCCTCTGTTTAACCTCCCAGCAGCAGCCTGGTGTAGTGGCTGGGAAAAACAACACTTAGTTTTACCCAAATACCCCGTCTGCCAGCAGGTGTCTAAGGTACCCAGACATCTTACTCTGACTTTTATTCAATCCAAGTTCCGACTGAGAAGTACTTTTAAACAGGTTCTTGGGTGTGTAGTATATGTTTTAATGTCCTGTTGTCTTACAGTTTTGTTACTCTATAACTACTGTTTTAGCGGAATAAAGAAAAGTCTGTCCCCACCAAGAACATTATGTTTTCACATGTGTCTGCTTGGGTTTGTTTGATTTGTCAGCAAGATCCCACAAAATATACAGAAATGATTTGCATCAAAATTAGTGGAGATCTGGTTAAAGGGGTTGATCTTGTTTTTTATGACACATTGTGAGATTGTGCATTTTTCATAATTCTACTGAAACTAGGCACTTAGTAGACTGCATGCTCCTCCCAGGCTCAACAGTCTCCTTATGAAATTAACATGATCTGGATTGTAGGTGATCTGGACCAAATTTCATGCACTCATACATATGAGTCTCCTTAATATGCCCGGATTCCTTTTTCATCAAATCCATGAATTATTCCCTGAGAACATGTGAAAATATATTTTAAAAAATGCCTAATGTAATGGGTTCTTTCTTGGCCCATGTCCCATCCTTCTACCAAGTTTGGTGAAAATCTGTAGTTGTTTTTGTGTGATCCTGCTGACAATTGGAGAGGGATAAAAGTCCTAATGTTTGGATCTGGATATAAAATATAAAATTTGTGGTGTTGAGATCTACAAGTTTTTACAGTCTGGTGCAGATCATGAAAAGACTTCCTTTTGTGTTTATCTTTCTATTATAACAACTAGATAGATGTGTTGGATTGTTTGGCCTTGGCAGAGCTATGCACTTAGTAGTAAATACTGCATACAGGCAGTATGTAGTTTGGAATTTGACCTCAGTACATGCTGGTTGAGCATTAACACAAATATCACATCAACTTATAACACTGTGAAAGACTGAACTATCAGTAATATATATCAATCTGATGATTTTTAGCTGTGAATCTAACATGAAGCATAGAAATGCTTGTGTCGTTCAGGGAGCCTATTTGTTTCAGAGAGAGAGAGGCTGAGATGTAGAGTGTGAGAGAGTGAGCAAGAGAGCTCTGTGGTTGGGGGTAGGGACTGGAGAGAGGTAGTAGGAGGGTTGTTGGGGGTAGGGATGATGTAGATGAGAGAGAGGGGGAGAGAAAGAGTGAGAATGAAAGAGAGAGAGAGAGAGTAGTGGGGGTGGGGCCGGGGCCACTAAGGTTTGCGTTATATTTCGGTGTCTTTAGATTCACAGCTCTGTTGGCCTGATAGAAGAGATCATATTACTGTGTCGGGGAACAGAGAGAGGGGGAAAATAGAGACCGGGGTGTATATAAAAGGGAGTGTGTGTGTGTGTGTGTGTGTGTGTGTGTGTGTGTGTGTTGTGAGAGAGAGAGAGAGAGAGAGAGAGAGAGAGAGAGGCATGTCTGACAGATGTGTTAATGTAAAGATGTAATGCCTGTAGTGGTCTACATTTTCCATCTCACCTAAACAGGGAATTCCAGTGCTCGCAGAAAATACTCAGATCCCACCAGTGTTTGCACTCTTCATTTAAAGATATAAAATGTAACAATTCTGGGAGTTTTATTTTGGCCTCTGCTACAACTTCTGGACCAAACGTCATACATGACGAAGGAACAACACACTGCTAGCCAGTTAGCCCATCAGCTGTATTTTCCACTGTTTGTTATGATCCCTTGTGTGGATCACAACTATTCATTAAAGTTTGACGCGTAACGTGAATAAAACTTTAATAAATTACCTCATCTGTCAACATGAGTGAACTCATCTGAGTTGCATTGGTTAGATTTTCATCGGCAATGGTGGTAAAGACAACTCCCATGATCCCATGCTGCTTCATGATGTCTTCAAACTAGGTCTTTTGTTATTCTTTTCAAGTGACCCGAAGTTACACATTGTACGTTTGATATTTTTCCCCATCAATCCACAGCCTATAACCTATAGTGAAAAAGAGAAAATCTGTTTTTATACATTATTATGAACATTTAAAATATCTAAACAAAAGAAAGTTTCAAGCTAGAATACAAACAGAGAAACATGGAAACAAGTAGTGTATGTAATTGAAACACATTAATTGACACAAACTAACACCTGGACTTCTACATTAAGTATATTGTGCCGTTAAGCTCCTCCAGGTCATCGTCAGTCTAGAAATAAATGATAATATTGTGTCAAAACGACTCTCATTTACAATAACTATTTATGCCATGTCACAATTTTATCACAGAGGTGTATAGAGAGGTCTGTGGTCTCCATGGCTTGGTGTTTGTCCTGACCTGCACTGTGACATGGGGGTCCTTATAGATGTGTGTACTTCTCTATGTCCAGTCATTTCCTTTCCTCACAGATGGACTCTTCTTTACACATTTCAAGGATAATTAAAGACATATTAAAGTTTTCTTAGCCGGATTAAATATGTATAACTAAATGGCCAAATGGCATTTTTATCAATACACGATAAAGTTAGGGAGAGTGAGGGAGGTGAGGGCTAAATACTTACTGAAGCCAGTTATATTATTCTTATTACAATTACATAAATCTGCTGTTGTGCACTTTGTACATCAACCATCCATCCTGACCTCCTCCCTTATATTATGTGTGGAACAAAACAGTGGCAGTAACTATACCAACCATTGTACTGACACATCATCGAGGAAACAGTGATGTTTGCCCTTTTAAACCATGAATGGAAAAACAGCGTCAGTCATTTACTGAATATCAACAGAAAATCAATTGTCAACTGTCATCAATTAAGTGTTGAGAATCCATTAATCATAATATATTCGGGCAAAAAGATTGTATAATTCCAGCCTCTTAATAATTTGTTGCTTTGTTTGAACTCTAAAAAAACTTCAATAGTTTTCTGATCCTTCATAGACCAACAAATATAATTACAATCCGTTACTTATGAAAAATACCAATGAAAATAAGTTCCTACTAATTAGTTGTATAAAAATGTAATTAGCAGAAGAAGGGTTTAAAGAAAATAATGTTTTGTAATTAACAGGAAAATTTAAAATTTAGTGTCACACAAGCCTTTTCTTCAGAAATTCTAACTAAAATGGGCCACGTGGATCATGAACGTCATTATTGTCTCACATGTTTGTTTTCTGTTTTTATTGATGAGACCATCCTAGAGCCAGCCTATCCTCTCCCTCTCCCTTTGTGCTGCCCATAGTCACTGTTGTTGAGTTTTTGCAGTTGGCTTGATATATATCAATTTCTGTACATTTTTAGTTTATTTAACCAAATGGATCACTGAGTGTCCCTTTAAGATCCATGTAACATACTTGTATGTACATTTAATGGACCCACATCAACCTTTTGTGTTATTGGTAACAGGATATGTTCAGTTAGCTTGTACCTTAAATATCAGATGGTTCTGCATATTTGTATTGCTCCAACAGTTCTTACTGCAGGACACATCCACTCTGTCTGTCTTTTCTTGTTAATGCTACCATCAACAATGAAACTTCTCTTGAATGAAGTGTCAGAGGAGGTGTCCATGTGGCCAGCACAGTGTCACTGTCTGTGATACTCGTGAGCGGCGGGATGGATGAACAGAGGTGGATGAGCCATGCTGAGCCCTATGACAGTGCTCATAATGAGTGTCCACAGACGTGAATATGAGCAATACACTTAATACGAGAAGTGAATAAGATGTCATGTGCTGTAATCTTGTGAGGAGACTTTGGCATCTGTATGAAATTATACACGTATTTGTGGTGTAGCCATTGAAATACATTAACTATTTAATTAAACTTGCAGCCTTACGGAGAGTAGACAAACTACAGAGCGACAAGAATGGGATGAGAGGAATCTAGGAGAGCGGGAGGGGAAGGGTCGGGTGCAAGAGGGACGGGTAGAGGGAGAGAGCGCCTAATGTAAACATGATGACTGTGAAAGCTGGGTGAGGTATTTCTAAAGCAAATAGAATGGGAAAGAGAACAGGGAGCACAGAAGTAGGCCTTAGGCTACATCCACACTAACACCTTTTTGTTTTAAAACCTATCTGTTTTGCTGTCGCCTGGCATCCATACTACTCTGGTGCTTCCAAACCCCTAAAATGGAAACTTTTAGAAATGTAGCTGGACCTGTTTTAGTCTTAATGGGCAGAAACAAAGACTTTTTGAAACAATGACATAAACAGCCAAGTTCCTGAACATCCATGTTCGTACGAATCACAAATCCTTCTAGTTCTAACTTTCAGTACAAGCTCCAAGATAAGAAAACAGCATTGATCTTCCTCCTTCATATAGCATTTTATATAACTAAGCAAGCAATTGTGGAGTAGACAGTTTATTCCCTGTTTACACTGCCCAGTGTTTGTGAATGTTCATGTGCCTTGATTCAGGTGCGTTAATATGGTTAGAGATCATGTTCAATTTAAAACACTGTAAAGGCATTGTGGATCTAGCCTTGGTGAACAACAGGAGAATACCGAGTGGAGGAAAGCAAAAAAGAAGAGAAATTACACGGGTCAACAGGATGAGAAAATGTAGAGAAATAAAATCTAGACCAATAACAATTAGAAGTCATAATCTTGTGATCTGGTGCTCAAAACCTGTTCTGTGATGAGTCAAGAGGTCACTTCATCTGAAGTCATGACTTGTTTTCAAATCATGCAAATCATAGGATTAGCTCAGTGGGTATGCTGTTTAAACTGGACTCAGATATGTGCACAGGTCTGGTGTGGTATCATCATCATCATCATTTTAAATTGATAGTTTGAAAGTCTGAGCCCAGTTTTCCATTTGTGGTCTCCGACTGTTGGACCCATGGTTTCTGTTTTATGGAGAAACCCACTGAGCATGGTGCACCAGCAAAAGCAAGCAAGTTTTCTTCATTTTCTCTGGCACGCTCGTAAATTTGCTTCTCAAAGTATTGTGGGACGGCAGACAAAACTGAACTACTCACTGAATAGAAAAAAGGGAATGATTCAAAGCTGGAACACTTTAAGATTAATGAGCTATTCACCTGTATGTTAAAAAACTGACAAACAAAATGAAATGCAGCTGGGGACGAGAAGTTTACTTTCTTTCCTAGTAGAAAATTATTCAATGCCTTTGTCAAAGAGACATTTTTTGACATGGTGTTGTAGGAAAATGGCTGATAGAACTAATTCCATTTAGCTTCTTCAGTGTCATAGTGCTGGGGTTATTGCTGCTTCACTGTCACACTGCTGTGTCTTAATAGGGGAAGAGGACAAAGCCATTGAAAATGCTTGTCGCACCTGCACTTTTACTACATACAGATTAAAGACTGAAACAGATTATGAGGTCTGTGTGGATAGTAAAAACGTTATGTACCATAGAGCGAGAGCACGGAGCACTGCTAATTAGGTCAATTATTTTTTTATTACTCGATTAATATAATAATGAATTGATCAAAAATACAATTCAATACAAGTCATTTATACGTATTTAATCATCTTCTCTTAAATACAAACAAATACAAAGTATGCGCTGCAAGGCATTATTCCACAACAAAAAATAGCTAATCTGCCTTTTACAGTCCCATACAAAATCTCTCCAAAATAAAATGAGTGCAAGAGCTTGTTCCATTCAATTATAAGGAACATATCAATCTACATTAATCTGTCCAACAACAAAACAAATGAAAACCGGTCTCTGAATAAAAACTCCCACACTTTAGATCAGGGATATTCACTTAAATTCAAAGAGGTCCAGTTAGAGAGAATTTCCTCAAGCAAAGGTCTGAAACATCATAATGTGTAACATGAGTTATGATTCAGTGCCATATATTTTGAAGTAGCCTTTAGTTGTATCAATGTATGAAATCAAAAACGGAGTATAATTCAATTTCAACAGCATTTCAACAATGTTCATTATTAATATCAATAATAAATGAATGCTCTTTTTTCATTTCAAGTAAAATAAGGTTTGCATTTAAAAAAGACATCTTAAAATACAGTGCCTAACTTTAGAGGGAAAAAAAGATGTAGTTTGAGTTTCCCCTGTTCCTCTTTTTTCTTATCTACATTTCACATATGAACAGTCTCAACAAACAACAACTAAACAGCTTTAACACCTTTTCTCTTTGTTCCCACTTGTTCAGTGAAAGAAGTAAACTCTACCGTGTGCTGCCAGGATTTACTACCGCAAAGACGAAAGTTGCGCAGGCTAAAATAGAAACGATAGAATAATAGGTCTTCACATCATGACCGTGGTCCGCCTATTGTTGACCAATACTTTAGATTATACTTTTTGCTTCAGCTTGCTCTTCAGGTGAATCCATGCTTTGACTGTGCACAGCCACCTTCCAACATTATTGATTATGTCGACACGTCGCCCCAGCCTTACTTCAAATAGTGCTGCACACAGTTAGAGATGGTGAGAGATCATGTTATGAGAAGTGTAAAAAATGTTTGGGGTCATTATGAAACTCTGGCAGGACAAATTACAATATGGAGGGTCATAGCTTTACTTTTGCAGGACATGTATCTCAAGGTTGACAAAAAGCCAACACAAAGTTTACATTTATTTGTGTATTACTCCGAACTTTGAATTAAGAATCATAAGATAAACGCACAAGAAATCTGCAGAAGCTTTAGACATCAGCTGCTCATACAGGCCTTCATAAAGCCCACCTCAGCCCCAAAGCTGTGATTCAGAGTCACCTTGGGGGACAGTTTATTATCATCACACCCTCTTCTCATCATTGCTGGTGTGTATGTGCAAGGAACATACTCTATGATGTAGTAGTAATAAATCTGCTCCACGTGAGTTGGCTGAGTTAACTTATTGTGATTGCTGGCGGTTAGCCACGGAATAAACAGGATGGTCCATTCTACTGTACAGAATAATCCACTCTACACCAAACTCACCAAAAAATCATCAATTTAACGAACAGTATCAGTCAGTCAGAATTACAGCTGTTGATAAGAATGATTTTGTCAGTAAATTAAAATGGCCTATAAGTTTTCAGACATAAATATTTTAAAGGATTTCTAATACGTCTATAGATATGTTATTTTATTATCTTATCCTTTGCTCCCCCTCCAGTGTTTTTTTGGAGTATCACATATTGCTATTGTCTCCTCCTACAGTTTTCTTACCAGCCAAAGTGTCGGCATCTCATCTAATTATCTATCAGAACAACAACTAGTCAATCTGTCCGTCCGTCTGTCTGTGTTGGCTCTCATCCCCGTCATCCCCAGAACATCAAGCCAGACTCCCCACAACACCCACCCACGATTGGGTAACTTGCAGCACTGCTGCACGTTTGCCGATGTGGCTGAAGGTGTTTCAGTTGGTTGAATTGAGGGGACGGAACACCGAGGGACCCCCTGGTTGGTGGTGGTGGGGTTGCCAAATGGAACAGATGGGCAGAAGTAGAGTCCTGCCAGAAGAGACTAATTATCAGGATTTCGTATCCAAAACAAACATATTGCAGTCAAATCACATACTGCAATCATCACTGCATTGTTCCGTGTGTACTCTATTAGTGACAATGGCTTAGATCAATTAACTTGTGGTGAAAGAGATGGGATCAGTTCCTGAGGCATTATTTGGGGGTTGTAGCACTTTTTTAATGCTCTGCTTTTGTTACTGATCCTACAATCATAAATGATGTAGACTGAAAACAAATTGCCAAAATTGAAAGGTGTAAAGTGTTTTTTTGCTGAACAATGTTCTCTCTGCGATCGTAGACAATGTTTGACTTGGGGTTTTCTGCTTATGTGATTGATCTTACTTTTGTCCTTTGTATACAATAGTAGCAAATGATGTGAAGGAAGTGATCTAAGAGACAGTTCTATTATTAGCATCAGTGCTAATTACCATTGTGACATTTCACTGTACATGTCAACATCTACAGAATAATTGCCTGACCCAGTCAGTACACTGATAAACATTATACAGGTCTGCATTGGAATCAACTAATCTTTAACATTGAATTAAGTTTCGAAGTAATTCAACTACTTTTTTACTTGATGTTATTGTATTCCCAGCATTCATTGTTTGAATGTTAAAATTCTCCATACATTTTAAGTTTTCAAAACTCATAAAACAATATTGAAGTAAAGTAAAGCAAAACTTTATGTAGCAAGGGGACTTTTCTTATCTGAACATCTTTAAATTATTTACAGTCGTTTATGTTGTTGTCATTGTGATGGAGATAAGACAGACAAAACAATTGTTGAATTGAATTAAAGCTGTTAAGTTGAATTATGTCCCCTGATAATGAGTCAACAGAAATCCATTCAACCAACTAGTTTCACACACCACCCAAAACCATTACTGATTACAATAAGCAGGTGTCTTGACACATTTACTCAAACACAGCAACTTGATGAGACGTCATGTTTCCATTTGTAACATAGGCTTTACTTGAGGAGGAAGTTGAATTGAACACTATGATTCTGAGTTTTTCACTTAACAACTTTAACCACCAAACATTTTATCTTTCTGTGAAGCATCTGCAAAACTGAATTCTAGTTTTAATGCCTCTTTTCTTTGGTCCCCTTGGTATACCACTGACAGTTCTTTATCAAGTAATGAAAATATTTTGAGATTGCATATTAAGATTAAGATTTCCAGATTGAAGGCAAGTGATTCACTGTTGGGTCATTCAGGCTTTTTTAAAAGCCTTGAATTTAGTGAAAGCTGACATTTTTAATTAGATTCATGTGTGAAGGAGCTGTATCTTAAGCCATTTTCAGACATGACCACAACACTGCGGGAGGTTTTCTGCACAGACGTATTCACAACAGCAACAAATCCTCCGCATTATTCAGGTGAGAGGTGGAGCAGCCCGGTGCACCAGACAGAGGCAGGAAGTGACATATTAACTCTATTAACACGTGAGTTTGTTTACAGCACCCCAACACCGGCCCAAGCTCTTATCACCACAAACTCTTTTGACATTCTTGCATCTGTCACGTGTTAAGCTCTATTCATGCTCCTGCTTCAAAGCTACACCATAGGTACGCACTTAGCCTATGCACGGACCGAGCATTCAGTGCTGTGTGTATGTGTGAGTCGCGCTGCATTTACACCCCCAAAAAGCTAGTGGCGGTGTAAATGAGTTTCTTTGCTGGTGTTAAGTGTCCTCTGGTTTATGATCCGATTATTTACAATTTCTCTTGTGAGTGTTACAAAGTGCATTATATTGGAGTTGATAGATGTTAAAGAGCAACCACTTTTTCTTAAAGAACTGCAACAAAGAAAAGAAAGACGTCGTTGGTTTTCATTCCGTCAACTCAATTAAAATTTGGCAGCAAGTCTGCCGGAAATGCGATGCCACCAAGCGGACCAATCACAGCTCTTGCTTTCTGCACCTCCTCGATGCATAGTCAAACCCCCCACCCAGTTGCTGGGAATCCAGCAGGACATGTGCTGTGTTCACACATCAACTTCTCGTAGATTTGATCCTTATCCGCCTGTCCTCCTAGTATAAAGTCTGTCTCACTCGGACATTTGCGGTCACACATGCACCTTCTAATGTTCATGTCTGAATGCAGCTATAGTATCTCTCTCTCTCCTTTTTGATTCCTTTTTGACTGTTTTCTCCATCCTCTTGTCAACTGTACATGTAATTTCTCTCTACCTCTCCTTTCTCTATCTCTGTTCCGATTTCTTTCCTCAATACACTGTATTTCTCTCTTTTCCTTTGTCCTTCATCCTAATAGTCTCTCTCCCCCTTTCTTTCCCCTTCCTCCACCCTGATCCACTTAGCTGGCTGCTTGTTATTCAAACCTTTGCTTTGCCCCCACACACACACACACTCACTCACACACACACTCACACACACACTCACACACACACACACACACTCACTCACACACACACTCACACACACACACACACACACACACACACTCACACACATAGAGGAAGCAGCTAGGGAGGGAGAGAGAGACAGGCCATGAAGTCGAAGGGGGGGTAATTTGGTTTGATAACAAACCTTACCATCCTGTCAAGTTATCTTACTGGAAGGTTTGATACACATACATCCCCATTGATGCAAAACAGTTTCTTGTATAATAGTAGCACTGATTAACAAAAAAATAAACAAGATAAAAGCCCCAACATCTAGACCATAGGTGCCCCCCCCCGTCACCCACTGAATCTTGACTCATTTATCAAATGGGAAATAAATGTAAATATAGCTACTGTCCCAACCAGTGGATGGCAGTTCCACCTGCATCATCTGACTGTATTAACACGTATATCATGTTCTATGTAAAATATTACATGAGTTTTTTTATTTGGTGTTGCAGCGTTTATATTAATACTTTGAAGTGGCAGTTTATACAAGGTAGAAAAATAGTAAGTATTACAAAGAAAATATTTACACACTACCTCAGCTGCTACAAAAATGCTTCCCAGACAAGGTGACAGAATATCAAACAGGCACACATCGCACTAGGGCTTGAACAATACATCATCCATTGCATCGCACATGTCCAAATTGGAGGAGAAAGGCCTTTAGAACACAATAGTGTGAGAACACATTTTTATATGCCTAGGGTGAATCTGGGTAATCTGGGACATTGAGTAATGTGGCACACCTCAGTGCTAGTCTGTTTATTTCCTTTTCTAACGAAATCTAGTGAACATGTATTTTAGTATGGGGTTTGCATGGATATCATGTGGATGACTTTATGGGGGTGATGTCACAGAAAGGGACGCGGCGAGTGTCGATCAGAAGCTCCCCCTTGGAATTGCATGAGAAGGAAAGTAACACAGGATTCTAACAAGATTAATGTTATGGATATAAATCTGTCAAAAATCAGACAATGTTCCTAATTGTTATCTAATTGTGTTGCTCGATGTATTCAAGCAACACAATTGGCATTGAAATGTTTAAAATATGTTTTAGTGGTTTGTTGTTTGTTTTTTGTCCCACTTTATCACACATTATTGATAATGCGAGGAAGGGTTTCTAACCTGCACAGATTTTTTGCTAGCAGAGTAGCCCCAATAGATAAATCTGTTATTGTTATTGTTACTTGCTGTTAATTACATTTTAATCGATTTTTTTAAAGTGATACACTTGTAATAGAATGTTTTAAATTATTAGTATAGTTTCTTAAATTAAGATATGAATATAACTTTATGACATTTCTATGAATAATATACATTTTCTTAGTCATTTCATAATGCTTTTCAAAAATTGAAATGTTGAGTTTGAGATGCATAAAGCACGGTGATAAAGGCTTTTTTTAAAAAACCCTAATACAAGCGTCCAAGATTATCAAGTGACCCAGATTTATCAGATTCAGGCAGAATCTTTTTTCTTTTTTGGCACAAGTAACACTAATGTGCCATGTCTCCTCTAAATATGATATCTCCATTCTTTCTTCTGGTGTAGTAAGAAAACATCTTAAGGATTACAGAAAGGTATCATATGTTGATCTTATCAATTGGTGAATCAATAAAAATGTATTTGTATTGCCCATATTCACAAACCACAATTTGTCTCACAGCCTAATTTGTTAAACAGATATTGGAATAAGTCGTAGAAGTCAAAATTGCAAAAATGGTCCAGATTTCACCCTGACATAAATACTGCTGATGAGTAGCAGAGGTTTGTGGTCAGACATCTTTAGTTACTCTGCAGTGTATACTATAGTGGTGGGTGTTTTCTTGTGGTGGGATTTCAGAACAACTTTTATCTGAATGGTGACATAAGATCTTGGTGAAAAGCTTTTAAAATGGATTTGGATCCTAAAAAATCAAGCCATGGATAAATTAAACCATACTCAATAGCTAATCAACAATGGCTCACCTGATCGCCTGCAGACAAACTGCTTATAATGAGTAAACCACTGTAGGTTGTACTTGCCATGGTCTGCCCAGCAAACTGGGACCATCAAATAGGCTCATGTTAGGCCCTGTTGTATTTTACTTCTATATTCTTTCTATTTGGAAGATTTAGTATCTCCTACCATGCCCTTACTTTTCTCTCATTCAATTTAAAGTCCCATGAAAGAAATGTCTTCGTTATCTTTGATTCTGATTTGAAATGTGATAAATTAAATCAGTTCTCAGCACTGGCTTCTTCCATCTTAGATCACTTCAATAAATAAAAATGATGTGTACAGGAGACTTATTGAAGACGACAGTTCCAACATTTCTTTCCTCTTGTGTGAACCGCTGCAGTTCCTTCTTTGTAAGAATCAGTCAGTCAGCCCTTTCTCACCTCCTTACTGGTACCATGAGGGAAGACCACATTTTCAATTTTACACCTTCATTGCTTACCAGAATTGATTTTAATATTCTTGTATTTGTTTTTAAACCATGGCATAGACTTGCACCAGGTCATATCTCTGATAATCCCATCCCCTATGTTGCAACCTCAGGCCCTTCCGATCTGCTGACCAATTTCTGCTGTCCATTTCACACATTCAGTTAAAAACCAAAGGTGATGGTGCATTTTCAAACTATAGCCTTATAAAATACACTGCTTCTAAAAAATATTCCCTTGCCATCCCCTGATATCTTAAAATCTTTCCAAAGACCTAGATATTTTGTTTAGCTGCTAATATTAAATCAGCTCGATAAAGACATGCCTAGGTTTGACGAATAATTTAGTTGTTTAGTTTATATATCAATCAATAAATCAAATTTTATTTGTATAGCCCATTCAAAAATCACAATTTGCCTCGTAGGGCTCAAACAAAGTGTGACATCCTCTGCCCTTTCAGTAAGAGTAAGGAAAAACAACTTTAAAAATAAGAACGTATAAACCTCAGAGAGATCCACATGTGAGGGATCCCTCTCCCAGGACGGACAGAAGTGCAATAGATGCCATGTGTAATGGAGAATGTCAGAAAAAAAAGTAGTATTAAGTTAAATTAAGTATATACAGCATTGGTTAGAATAAACAGTTTGTAGCATAATGGAAGGTAAATGAATCGAGGAATTATTGTCAATAATAGTAGAGTGTCTGAGTAGACGTATTGTTTATCAAGGTTTATGTGATCTCTTAGAAAATGTTGTTACATTATGTTACATTTAGCCTATTGTGTGTTGTGCATACACATCCTATTTCAGGCCTTGTCAAAGGTAAATGGAAGAAGCCAATTTGTCAGTGAGCTTGACATGTCTGCTCTTCTCTTTCTCTCCTTTGTTTGGTCTGAATAACTTTGCTAGCTCTTTGTTAGAGAACAAGAATGAGAATGAAACAGACACATGAAAAATCTCTCAGCTCCCATTTCTTTTGCTGTTGTTTATTTGTTACTGTTTCATATGAGGAACTGTTCCAGCAAAACTCGTTTAAATTAGCCAACAACAAACTGTGTGTGTGTTCCTGGTCTTACATCTTTGTGTGGACCATTTTAAGCATAGACCCTACAGAGAGAGGATTTTTTTGGAACGTGAGGACAATTTGATCTGTCCTCACTTTTTCAATGGGCTGTTTGAGGGTTTAAGACTTTGTTTTAAGGTTATGGTTAGAATTGATTTTTAGGTAAGGCATTTAGTTTGGATGTTTAAGGTTAGGGTAAGGGGCTAGGGAATGTATTTTGTTAATGAGTGTCCTCAGTAAGATAGAAGTGTGTGTGTGTGTGTGTGTGTGTGTGTGTTAGGTCCATCACGCCAGTGTTTTGGCTTTCTGTTGACTCTGTAAACCTACACCTCATTTGCATATTACCCCAGCAGCTGGCAAATGGATAGGGCAGTTACACCTGTCTGTCCACCTGTGTGTGTGTGTGTGTGTGTGTGTGTGTGTGTGTGTGTGTGTGTGTGTGTGTGTGTGGACCCACCTGTTCAAACGTCCTTGTGTGTGTTGTTTGTCAGGACGGTGATTATGTCCCCAGGTCACCATTGTTACTCGAATATGTTCTATGGACCCAAATATTTTGTTTTCCTCTTGTCGGTTCTGAGGTTTGACTTGTAAAGGTTATAGCAGCTGTTTTAAGACTGAAGCTATTAATACGAGTGCCACAAATCAATAGCTGTAATTTTGATATTCAGCTAAATTAGTAGAATCATTGATTACTCAATCATTTTGAGGTTAAAGTACCAAAAATGCAAACATGTGGATTCAGGATTCGAATACTCTGAGTGTTGTGATCCTTTGCCACACCATGTTAAATTCACTTTGCTAATACTAATCAAATTTAAGTAGTGTCATGCTTTATATTTGTGCACCCTAATTCTCATCCATTCTGAGCATTTGAACCAAAAATAAATCTGTGCAGAACCTGTAAAATAGTATTTTTTGTGCAAGCCATGATTGCTATGAGTTGGCCTGTCATATTCTACCAGTCGAAAGATATGTTGTTAGAAGGTGACAATAAGACAAATATCATTGGAGGAAAGTACAGTGGTTTGCCCATAAATACAGCATCAGTAATAACAGTACAAACACTTGCAGATAAACAATGCAATCCACCATCCACTACAGTTAACTTAAATTTGCATTGTGCGTTTCTCTCCGATAATGACAAATATGTGATTGTAGTGGTTCAGCTGAAAACGGCTGTAGCACCAAGGTTCTGGCAATCCTGAATGAAACTGTTCCAAGAGTTTCAACAAGTCAACAGTGATTACTGTAGTTGCTACTTGACACTGACTTTACTCACATTAAACCAAAAATGAAACATTGATGGCTACAATATGAGTATGAACATCATCTGTCATGACTGTTTTAATCATGTTGTGTGTAAGCGTGTGCAAATAACAATGTACACAATATAAATAACAAGAAAAGCAAAGATCCACAAGCTCAAAGTTAACCATCAACAAAATGGCATTTCAGTTACATGATGATATGTCAGGTCAGATTAGTAGAAGTGTGGCCACAACAGAAATTAAGCAAATCAGTTGTTATATTTCATTTGTCTCTCACTCAAACATTACATCAGAGTGTTTGTCATCCCATGTGAACAAGGTACTGTGAGGTTCTTTCTATGAGTCCAGCTGGAATTTGTTTAGACTGTAAGATATCCATCCGATCTGTCAGCGTTTTATTACCCTGATTGAGAGCAGTCATTTATTAATTACTTATGGTCCCCACAGATCACCACTCCTCCTGTAGTATAGATAGGATTTCAGAAGAAATGCAACACAGCAATACCACACAATAAAGCAACAGTGGATCGTGACATCTGAGATACTAAATACTGTAAGCTGTAATTAGACTAAAAGATTTTAGAAAGCATACAGACCCCTTCACTTTTAGTTTTGTTGATTTTAAGAGGATAAAGTTTTAATTATTCCCTATCAATTATTCATTAAAATATTTAGAGCCTCAACTGGCTCTACAAACAGTGGTCATTGTGAGTCTGTTCATAACCTTTAACGACCAGCAGGTTTTTCAGTGTCTGAGGGAGATGGATGCACACAGGCACACACACACACACAGGCGACTGGCAGCTACTCAGCGGTCCGTTATCTCCATCTCTACTTATTGTCTCCTTGCTAACTGTTCTTTGTTTGCTGTGTTTTATAGTTTATTGACATTATTGCTGTTGCTTTTTGTTCCCTCCAGCTGGACGGGGACACCATGTTCCTGGGTATGCCAGAAGCAGGCCTTGACTTCGCCTCCACCAATCAGGTTAGTGTTTACGTGTGTGTGTGTGTGTGTGTGTGTGTGTGTGTGTGTGTGTGTGTGTGTGTGTGTGTGTGTGTGTGTGTGTGTGTGTGTGTGTGTGTGTGTGTGTGTGTGTGTGTGTGTGTGCGTGTGTGTGTGCATGTGCATGTGCGTGTGTGAGGGACACTGTGCAAAGTGTTGTTTCTATGACATGTCTTTGCTTGTAATTGCATTGAGCTGTTTTCCTAAATGTTTGTGTTTCCACTGTAACATTAGATGCTCTACATCTTGCAAACACACCTAACACACATTACACAAAAGTTTGCTAATATGTGAAACTATTGCTCGATTAAATCAATCTACATGCTGTGTAGTGCGCAAACAGTGATTACATTCGTAAATGTAAATCAAATCCATTATTCAAGCTAATGATTTTAGCAGCAATTCTTTTGTTTCTGCAATGCATATATATATATATATATATATAAGCCACACATGTGAACGATAAAAAGTTAAATTCAGTTTCCTATAAAGTCTATCAACCAGTTGGGATGAAAATAAAGTTTTCTAAATTCATTCTGCACCAAATACTGTGCAAAGCTCTGCACTCAACGTCCAGCACACGATAAAAATGTGACATATATGGTAGAACTGTTTGAGGAGGACTTACTTACTAATGACAAAGAATAATTCTGTAATATACTCTGAAGCATTAACATAGACCAAGCAAACTGCTCATTAGCAAACAGGCTTTAGAACGGCCACCAACTGATACTTGTGAATGACAGGGAAATTATTCCATTAGGATGATATGGTATATCTCTATTGACATATCTCTTGCTTACTGCAGGACACTGAAAGACTATCAGACACAACATGTTGTAACACCTGTCAGTAGACATGGTAGACATGATCTGGAGAATTTTAATGGACTCATTCTGCTTTCATAGGCATTATTATAAGTCAGGAATCCTATTCAAACCTCTACAATGTACACTGCTAGGTGTCTGTGATGCCCATGCTCAGTTTACATAGTAATGGATAAAATATCTAATTTCCATATAAGTTTTAGTTGATGCCTACTTTAAGATCATTAGATCTTTGAACTGACCTTCTTGCTATTTCAGTCTTCACAGTTATTTCCAGTTGCATCAAACTTACTTTTCCTCCCATCCTTTCCCACTAATCAATATCACTTACTGTACTTAGGACAAGAGGCACATGAAGCATTACAATGATTTTCTATCTTCAGACCTTCTCTTCTTTTAATCCAAAATAAAGAGCCTCTATAATGTTGTGTAGGATTTTCCAGCACTATGCATGGGCTGTCATAGGCATTTAAAGTAGTTTCTCTATTTAGTATGTTTGCATAGTAAGGTTTGTCTATTATGTTGGTTATGTAGAAGTCACTGTAAGCCTGTGATTGACATTTTCCACAATTTCTTTACATGGCATTATCAAAAAAATTGACAAAATACTGCACAGTATTTAAATTTAAGTAAGTAAGTAAAATTTACTGCGTTGATTCAGTAAAGGGATATGTAGGTGTAAGGATATTGTATGTACCGCTGTCATGTTGCATCGCTGTTATTGGATTAGTTATTAACAGCCATAGAACAGCACAATGCAGTGAACACACAGTTTTACCTATATACAGTATGTGGGTAGAACTGTATTCAGTATTTAGTTTCCAGAGGCCAAATGAAACCCCTTGAGAGTAAGATGTGTGTTTGTTAGTACAGAATTACCTCACTGCCAAGCAAAGCCAATATTAATAAGAAACAGCACAAGAGATACATTATTCATAGAGTACAATATAGAGAATATTGTGTGGTATAGGAATCTGTGGTTTGATGTTTTATTCATAGTGTTGTGCCATATGAAGATGGGGGTGGAGGTGTTGTGTGGAATAAGAATTTAGCGTTTGATTATTAGTATCATTGCTTCTATAAAGTCTGAGGTGGTTGTGATGAATGGGACAAGTTATAATCCAGTCCGACCCTTGTCCTTGTCATTTCATTTGTTGCTAATGGAGCGTCAGTTACAGTGTGAAAGCTGAAACGGGAGGCTAGTGACTGAAAGGATGGGAAAGTATAACTTTGAAAAGTCAAATGGGTCAGTCGAATAATAACTGTACCATATGTGCAATGTTTAAGTTTCAGGTTTAGAAACGTATAAACATGTTTTCACACATTCAGACATTATCATTTGGTTTTGTGATGCACCTGACCCATCTGGAAACAGGGAAAGATCATGTACTGGGTATGTTAGCGGCGGGGATTGACTTAACCAACCACACATTGTTTTAAACTTCCCTTATCCTTCCACTGATGGACAGTGCACAACACGGATGGGGGCTGTCACAAGGTAAATCTGCTATTGATTGGCCAGTGGGCAGAGCTTTTATACTGCTCCGGAGAAAATACGGAGGATGTGCAGAGTTCAGTGCATGTCTGAAAGCAGTTTTAGAGACTGAATCTGCAGTAAGGGGAACTCCTCTCCCCCCCACAGAAAACCCTGCTCCTTAAACACCTCGTCAGTAGTTCGGCCAATACATCATTGTACATCATTGTGATATCAAATACACACACAGACTTTTTAAGTATTTAATTTAAATAAATAAATAAAATAATGAATATGATTGTAATATCTTCTTTATAACATTTAACGCACTGCATCCCTTTTCAAATAAATACAATAAATGTCTATTCTAAATCAATTGATAATATTTTTGATATTAGCATTAGGTAAGAAAAGTAAGAAAGAATCAAGAATCAATCCCTGTCACTGTGGATTCACTGCAAGGGATGGGGGAGCTTGTTTCTCAGTGGGGTTCTCAAGAATTTGCTTATTTTTAAGAAATGAGGCAAAATGGCCACATACAGTCAGCCAGTGTTTAAGCTTGTTCAGGCCAACACGCTTGCTATGGTATGGTAGCACATATCGGCGGTAAAAGAGAGAAAGTTCAAAATATCACTTTTCTGACAGTTAATCACTGATTCTTTAATAAACACAGTTGATCAGTTCATCTCAGGTGATATGTTTCACTTTACCTAATGTCACCTAATAGTCTCTTCAAGTGGTGATAAAATGCTTCCAGTTCTTTACATATTTAAAACTGACCAAGAGCTAATATTCTTATGAACTTGCACTAGTGCACCAATAATTTTTCACATTTAACACTCACACACTTAATTTTCAAGTGAAATAACTGTAGAGTGATACTGATCCTTGCATTGACCCTGTCAGCAAGAAACTGAATTTGTGTATTTCCTAAAAATATCAAAGGATTTCTGTTAATCAATAGAGTGGTTGTCCAGCTTTATTTAGCTGCTCAGTGGCTGTGGTGATACTGGGAGGCTTTCAGGTGTGACTGAATAAATAAATGTGCAGCATGATGGAAAACATGATGATTAACACACTTTTCCAAGCCTAAAAGAGTAGTTATAATCAACATTCTGCGGAATTCTCCCATCAGACCCCAAGTAAAAACTAGTAAGATTGTCTGAGTGAGTGGGCATGTTAATGACATAAAAAAAAAGCTTGTTCAATCAGGTTTTTATCAGTTACAGAAATCACCAAAATTATTTCTTTCCTTCATTCTGGAGGAATTATTCAAGCATTTATCTCATCATATCTTGACTACTACAATGTCCTGAACACATCTCTCCTAAAAATCACTTAATCTCGGAAATCATTTGAGGAAAATGTTGCCACATTCATTTTGGCTTCCCTACAGTGGCTAACGATATATATTTTTTATCCTATTTTAAAATACTGGTTTGCCTTATATGTAGAACTGCTGTCCGTTAATCAACAGACACACTACCTGAGATCCTCGGTCAGAACTTGTTAACCATCTGACCATAAGTTAAAAACCAAAGGTTTGATGTTTTGGGCCCCCAGACTTTGCAAGGCTCTGCCCAAAGAGTCAGGCTGATTAGCTAACCGAGTTCAAATCAATTCAACTCAATTGGATTTTATTTGTGTAGCGGCAAATCATAATATACATGACCTCAAGGTGCTTTACATAGAAGGTCAAAACCTTTTTTTTTTTCTTTATTTTATTGTTTTTACATATATATTTGTCATTTTTAGAAAGAGTTTTAAACAAGTGCTATAAAGATATAGATTATTATTACTATTACTATTATAATGATTATAAACCTAATTAATTACAATGCAGATTGAAGGCCTAGTCATGTCATCACATATCAGCTGTTTGCTTTGGTGAGGATGTGATTTAAGAACACTTAAAAGGTAGTAGTGATGACAGCTGCTCTAATGAACTGATGATGTCTATCAACTCAAGCAGGCTTTGTCAGTTCAGCCTAAGGAGATGCAAAGCAGTTATGAGGCTTAACCAAGCTGCTAAATGTGTACACTTTGTTTAACAGTGTGAGTTGGAATGAAAAGCAACTAAGAGGTACATCAGGTTAGTTTAAAGATAACGTTACAGTGGGGAGTAGTATCGCCTGTCAATGAGCCCAAGACACACTGTCATGTATATTGTGCAAAAGTCTAGTTGTCATTTTGCATGAACCCTGGATTTCCATAGAGATGCTTAATGGCAAGTTTAACTGTTTTTTGTATTGATGAATGTGCATGTGTGTGTGTGTGTGTGCGCGCAAGTGTTTGTGGATAATCTCTCTCTCTCTCTCTCTCTTTATTGTTTTCTCCACACCCCTCTTCATGACCTTTTTATTTGACCTATGACCTTTTCCTGACCTATGGGCCTGTTTGAACCTTTGTTTGTCTCTGTGATTCCTTCCACAGTTTCGTGTGCCACAGCCCCCTCAGCCTCTCTGCAAGGTTTCACCAACAAACCAACCCACACAGCACTGGAGGAGAGACACACACATGCCTGACTCACACCGTCTGCCATGGGTAAAATGCGCACACACTTACAGACACACACAGGCAGCTCTTTCAAGTGGTTTTAAACTGGTGAAACAAACACAGATTGCATCCTTGCAGCTTTAGAAAAGTGAACAGAGTTTAGAACTACAGATGTAGACATTCATGCTTGCCATCTACAAGCCAGGAGATTTTGTGATTTTGACAAGAGTGCTAAGTGAAAGCTTTTTTCTTCTACCAGCTGTTTATACTGCTGCAACAAAGTTGGATTAAAAATTGATCAAAATTAAAAGAGACAATGTGTTTTTCATTCTGAACATTGTTCTTTCTTATCAAAACATGGCAACTACAATACCCACAATGCAACATAAAGGTAGGGTTGTTGATTAGTTTTTTTAACACTTTTTATCTTATTTGTTCACGTATGAACATCATATGAAAAGAAAAAAGGCTGAGTCATTGACCCTTGCAGGGCTGTAATAAACACGACCAATCATTTTATGTGGACTGAATGAAATGATTGGCTGGCGTACCTCTAACTGACCTGCCAGAAGTTAATGAGCGAAAGTCACGTCAAAAATCGGCGACTGCTCTACCCCTCAGCCCTTAACAAACTCAAGCCTAAATGACAAGTTGACATATGAACTGCTGGATCACCAAAATATCAAATTAGTTAACCTCTTTTAAATGCTGGTACAAGTCATTACAATGCACATATGCCTCATTCAAATCTGAGCCATTTGTTTATTATTCGTAACTTTGCACTTGACAGATAATGCTCCATTTACTCTTGTTGCTTCAAGCATTCAAGTGCTCTCTCACCCAAATTGGATCTTTAGTGCTTGTGCTGATCAGGGGCCATTACAAATTACAGCAGCTCAGCTTGTGTTTGAATGCATAGAAATTATTTTAATTTTAATTAAACTTAGATTTTAGTTAAACTTGCCGTCCAAGACAGACAATAGGTTTATTAAAAATCTATCAGTGAGTGGCGGCTCCTGCTGACTCCCAAAACTATGTATGCATCTTGGAGATTTGGCTGCATTACACTTTTTAAAAACATGGGTAGAAAGTGCCTATTTACCCTTTGTCTGTCTTAGTTCATGTCCAACAGACATTAGAGACACAAAATTGTCATGAAGGTGAAGTTGTGAGAAGCATGTTTATCTTGTTAACACAACATGTGTGAGAGAGCTTGATGCTGACCGCATTAGTTTTTCGATAAGCTCCCAGTTCTTAGGGAGGGGACCATTGTACTGACATGAATGGGAGAGCGGACAGAGAGGGAGAGAGAAAGGAGTAATATATGCAGAAGTTGAATAAATTATGGAGAGCGTATGAGGAAGGGAGGGAGAGCGAGAGAAAACAGGCCGGCAGTCTGATTTATGCAGAGCTCTGTGCTTCAGCAGGACACGGTGTCAGAGAGAAGGACCATGAAACACTGTCTGGCCTGAAACACACAGGGTAGTGAGTATGAAGTTGAGCAAACGACTAGACGTCTGGGCTGAAAAACACATGCAGTCAGAAAAAAATGGTTGAACACAAGAGAACCCACTTTTTGTGATGCTACAAAAGAACTGGATGTCTAGATTCTTGATTGCAGAGCAAGGAGAGAGAACTTGGAACTAGAACTAGCAAGGAAGAAAACAAAGAAAGGGCTTCTTTTACACATGAGTTTATATGACACAGGGCTTTTGTGATATTCAGTGAGTATTCCCTACCACTGCCTTGGTCCTGCCCCCCTTCAACTAGGCAAACACTGAAGCAGAAGCTAGTCCTAGCTAGAGCACACGCAGCTTTCCTGCAATTACAGATGCATCCCGAACAATTGTAGGAGGATAGGCTTTTACCTATGTTGGCAATTGGAGAGCAAACACTCCTCCAGGATCTTTCTTGTAGTACATGCACAACATTTTACCCAATCGGAAGCTAAAAAACTAATTGTTCCTGATGACATTTAACGACTGGGCCAGATAACTGAAGAAGAGAACTTCAGAGTATGTGTGAAAGCTACTACTTAAATAAGCATCTTCAGGGTGCACAGTTGTTTTGTTACCCTGATGACAGCTGAAATCCACTGTGTGGCAGCGCTGTATGAATTCTACTTGTGGATGAGGACAGCAGGGAAAGCGGTGCGTTCCTTAAATTAGAGGCGAAAGTTATACGTCCCAGTGGGTGTTTGCTGTTGATCCACTTAACTGTAATTAAAGGGGAGAGCCACCAATTTCACATGTCAAAGTCAATTTACTACTCACAAAGATTATAAAAGGTGTAATTGAGCTGCAGTATGGGAATTGCTGGATTCATGGATTTTGGAGCTTCACCCACTCTAGGAACTACTTCAGGTTATCTCTCTGTCTATGTTGCACTAATTTACTGTCCTATTTTCTGGAATACAATTTAAATTACTGGACTATCCCTGTAATATGTAGCAACGTTTCTATGCGTATGAACATCTAAAGGATGCTTATTATTATATATTGGATTCTGTGTTTTATCATCCAAGTTTTGTTCTTCCTGTTTAAGTTACATTTGCTTAAAAGTGAAGTGTATTTGTTGGATTACTTTTTGCCATGGAATAATTCACATATGATACTTCAGTGAGTGTTTGCAGCAGCAGCAGGACAGTGTCTGTGGGATAGACTGAAAATAAACCACAGTGTAGGTGTATAAAGATGAACTGATGAGTTAGAAAACCAAGAGTCACAGACGTGACTACATGGATACACAATCAGTCAGCTTCACAACAGTCCTGCATTGAAAGATATGTCAAAAGTGCAATTTCCTTATGGGATTAATGTCTGTCCATGTGCCATGGTGCCTGAAAAGATTGAATTCGGAGTCTTCAAGGTGACATAAAATATGTGAGTCAAACCTTGTGTGCGGTTACTTATGCCATGTGATGTTAACATTACAGGGATATATGCACCCACATGGCTCTATTGAAAATACAAAAATTCACTTGTGTCAAATTGGTTTTGTAATATTCTTATAAATATATAAGTTCTTGTTTCAGAACATGGAGTGTGTATTGAGATATATTGAAGTTTGTATGCCCAGCTTTAGATGTATGCAGGATGTTCGAAAAATTGTAAAATTCCAACTTATATTGTTTGAGTAAATCGTCTGCGACGTGAAGCCGATGCTCACCATGTGCCCAGACTTTGACATTTGGGGAAAAAATTTACTACGTGGCCACGAAATAATAGCATGTGGGATATAGAGAATATGTTGTGTGGTGGGATGACTTAACAATAAAAACATAGGGCTCTATCCCTGCACGACACAGCACACCTTGCAAACTGCATTTAAATGTCCAGAGCGTGACTCTGTGCATTCGGGAAGCTGGTGACAGTTTGCGCCTGGTTCATCTAGAGACGGGGACAGATTGAGATGTAGTAGGTGTGTTAGCATTGAGTTTTATACCTTTATCCTTCCCTTTAAGTAGGTTTATCCTGTGAAATAAAGTATTCATTAGGAATTGGAGATAGTTGTATGTGCGGTGCGCACTCTCCTTAAGGGGAAGGATAATGGAAGTTTAATACAATGGCTAGTTAATCCCCGCCACTAACACACCGAGTACATACATCTCCAATCTCTCAATTTTTCCTTGTTTACAGATGCACCAGGAGCATCCTGTCACCAGTTTTCCAAATACTCACAGTCACACTCTCTGCTCACTGGACATTTAACTGTGATTGGCAGGATAGGGCCCTATGTTTGTATTGACTATAATTGCAAATGTTTCCACAAATGTTTCTGTGGTCGACCGGGAGCAATAATCTCTGCTCGAAGCTTAATATCGCCGTACGACTCAGAAATTGGGGCAAAAATGAGCTTAAATCGTACAGTGTACACCCAGCTTAAGAGGGGGTAATACACACTCCTACTTCACTTTGTGTATAATAGTGTGTATTACTATAGTGTGTTTCTAGCTGTGTGGTTCGGTGATGAGGTTTTAAAATTTTAGATGCGCACACAGTATTTGCTGAAGATTTTAAAGACAACCAAACATTCACACACCAAATATAGTCTAAAAAATGGGTTTTGTATCTGTCTAATTCCAGAAATCTGTCATGAAGAACTCCATTAACTCTACTCTACTATCTTAAATAACTATTCATCTTATCAATACACACTTAGCATGTGTATTGTTAAGGGCTCATGGAAGTGCAGTGTAGAATTTTCTGTTCAAAATTACTAAACTGAATAAACTGGTGACTAGCACTTTTGCAGCAGTGGTTGGGACTCACTGTTGTTGACCACAACAACAGCAACGACAATCGATTCTCTAGTTTGGGGTTCTGCGTGCTGAGTTGAGCTTCAATTAACTTTTAAGCAGCGGTTACTGCTTCAGGGTTCTGTAGACAGAGTCCTGCTGCAGGTCTTTATTTCCTGTGCCTCAATTACTGCAGGTCACCTTCACAGTTTCAGAAATAAAGCTTCAACCAGTATTACCGTGGGCTAAACAAACAGCCTATTCCATAGTGGCAGGTTCAGAATGGGGTAATGGCCTCTTAGGTTGTGCCGTTTCTTGCTGTGGTGAGTTTTTTTGACTGATACGATGATGACCCACACAATTACAGAGCAACTAAAGGAGAGAGAAATCCTTTGTCCATGCCAGGTTTCTATAAAATGTTAAATGTCTGCTGAACAAAATGAAAATGACTGTTAAAGAGGTGCTCAGATTCTTTCTGTGCCTTTGTTTTTGCAGTGGGGAGAATAAAAGGAGATTAAGTGTTTTATAATTTCTTACATCTCCTATTGCACGTTTCTGTTTTCTGTTTCCTACATTTCTCTTGAAAGTGGTGAATGTATTAACTCAAATCACGGTTTACCACAGTGGCTGCTCATTACATTGAGAGCATATACATTATACAACACAAGTAATGCAACTCATAATGCAACACTGCATCAGGGTTTGAAACAGATCAGAAAAGAGTGAGAGAGAGAGAGAGAAAGAAAGAGTGAGCGAGATAAAAGAGAAACTGATGATGAGATCATAGGAGTGAGCGAGCAAAAGAGAGGTGGAGGAAGAAGGCTGGAGAGAAATGAAGAGCAAAGGAGTGTGGCTAGCCAAGCAGAAAAGGCTGTCATTCTCTATAAAAGATCTCCTCTGTCAGATTAGTATGAGAGGGCTTCTCCAACACTGCCTCTCTCTTCGCCCTCGGGTCTCTCACTTTTCTCTTGCATGATTCTCTCACTCCATTTCCCTCTTCATGTCTTCCTCTCATTTGTCTCTGCTTTCAGAATAATTCATTATCATATACAGGACTGCTCCTGGTTTTCTTTTTGCATGTCAGATTAGCACCAGTGTATTTTAACAGACAAAGAGACACCTCTGCATATTCTCACAAGCAAATGGGACTTGTACATATAAATTACTGTGTTGTTCTGCCACTGAATGACTGAGACTTTGTTCGCAAGGCTTTCTTTCAGCCCGGGAGTATCATTAGTGATAATTAGTCTGTGATAGGAGCTCAGGCTGAGAAAGGATGACTACATGATTCAACACAGAGATGTTTATGGATTCAACATTCCAAAGTAATGGTGATAAGCAGGTTTTCCATTTCCTCTATCTATTATCTGTGAAACTTATGTTTCATGTAGTAGTGGGTGACATTCCCAAACAATCATACCGCAATTGTATTATCACACACACTCACAATTCATGATTTGAATCACTCTTTTTCTGTGCAGGTTTTTAAAATGTTCACCTGCATCAACATCTAAAATCAAACATTATCCACAAGCACCTTCATAGTTAGATCGAATGTGACCACCTTAAGTTACATCCATGTTACTACATTTTATTTTGAAAATGCATCGACTCTGCTACGGATAAGAGTGCTATCCACACTACTCGAAACGTTTGGTAATGATCCTGGCCCCATTTTAATTTGAAAATTCTGAGGCTGCTTTTCATTCGACACAGGCATAAATAAAGACATTTGGAAACAATGACGTAGACACGCCACAGCTTACTTTTGGCTGATCAGTCAGGCTCCTATCACATGACCCCCTTCCAGAAGCAAACAACCGGTATTAGTCTCGGCTACCAGTGTAGAATGCTCTTGCTTTTCGCCATTGCTGCCTTTCTTTTGTGGCCTCGCTTTTTCTGCAACTAACAACCAAATGTTTCCTGTGTACTAAAATCTCTCCAATGGCTTCCAGTACAACACAGAATCAACTTAAAAATAATATAATGATAACAATATTTTGTTCAAGTTTAGAGCTTTCCAACCTTTTCATTACAAGATAACAACTTTTGTTCATCACCTCACACAAATACCTGGCCTTTACAGGATTAGATACTGGTCAAGAGTTTAAGTTGGTTTAAGTTCAGCGTTACTGAACAGAGGAACACAGATGACTCAAGCACACAGTCTCGTTGCAAACCCTTCAGCCCCCCACACAAAACGTGTCTAAAATCAAATAGTAGATCTCCCCTAGAAAAATTCCATCTGAATTCACGTGGATTTTATAATCTATAACAGGAACATATATATCGTTTCTTCAAATGAAATGTGCTAAATAAATTAAATTGCCATTGTGTACACTGGCACATGATTGCCCAGTGTTCGTGAGTGGTACCTGACACTGAAGTACGCTTAAGATGACCAACTACATTTTTTAACAAGAATTGTGCAGATACTCAAAAAATGTTTTCCAGGATGGACTATTGCTCTGTCCATGTCTTGCACAAACATACTTTGACTTAACTTATTTGGAAGAAAATGTAGGATCTCTGTGAGCCTTGGCATTTGAACTGACAGCCAGCAGATATATTTATCTACTCGTTCATATTTTATTGAGTTCAATTACTGTATGGATCAATGTTCTTACACCAAGTGTAAATGTGGTAGTTGTGGATCATGTGGATGTTTAAGGTTGTGCACAATTTTTTTTCCCATGAGCCTTTGGTCTCCCATCTTCGGTCAATTCACAACATGGTAACGGAATCTAAAAAATATGCATTGTATGCTTCTTTAATAGCATCTTTCTGTTTTTCCAGTCATACTCAGTTGGAGGTTTGGGTGATGAGGACTTCAACATCCCACCTATCACCCCCCCGACCCTGCCAGAGCACATGATGCCCCCCCACATCCCTCACAATTCCCCCTCTGGACCATACCACCCTCTGGAGCCACCCCCCAGCTCCGCTCCACACCACCTCTACCAGCTGCAGGGCATGGACCTGCCTGGCATGTCCGGTGGCCAAGATGGAGCTGCTATGTTGAACCAAGATGGTAGCACGTTCAGCCCAGACAGCGGCCCGATGACCAGCACACTATCTGTGGTAAGTAGTCAAAAAACTAATCATCTACATACTACATGAAAATGAATGCAAATGTATTTTTGGCAACATAACATGTTAAGTGGCAGGGACGTGTAAATGACGTTAGCAAATGTGACCTTTAGTCAGATGTTTACAGGCAGTGCAAATCATTCCGTTTTTTTCAGTAGTATTCACTGATGAGACATTTTTACTCTGAAATGAAAAAGAGCTATGTACATTAACTGCCCATATTGTATATTTTATGAATTATAGAAATGCTCAACTTGGAATAATAATAATTTTCGCCAAGGAAGTTATGTTTTCATCTTCCCAAGGAATTGCCAATTAGATAGAGTGGATCTGAGATTTTTTTTTTTCTTTAACATGGAAAGATTGGGCCCTCAGTTTGTATCTGATTTTTCCAGACATATTTTTTAAATCTTGAATTTACTCCTTTTCTTTCATTGAAAATCCCCTACGTGCAAGTGTTTCATTTTAAAAGCTGAACTGCTCCCTCCTACTTCAGCTGTGATTGGCTTCCACAGTAGTTGTGATGTCACAATTCCTACTCGTACATACTTGTGTCATTTTATGTGAGCACAAAGAAATGTTCCACTTTCAGCAGAGGAATATGAAATTAGTCGTGTAGAGTCAAACAAATGTGTACATCAATCTACACAGTGACAGTTTATCAGTTTTATATTCTAGTAAAACTGCAAGATTTTTTCAACCTTGTGATAGGAATGAATATATGTATAATTCATGGATCTTGATGATAGTAACTACTAACACTAATATTTACATGTGTGTGCAATTTGGTGAAATCCTAATAAATATCTGGATCTAGTGAATTTGAATGTGGCTTCATAAGTTGGGCTTCGGTGGAGGTATGTGAACTCAGGGCCATTCTAGTTTCATGTAATATACTTTCAGAACATTCACCACATGATTCATATCAATCCTGTGGATGGTGTCTAAATGAGTGTTCTCTGTGACTTTGGCTTGGGTGAATATCTCCATTTATGTTCCCTAAAGTTAAACATCAGAGGCCAGTGCAGTTTCAATTTGACAGTATCATAACAACATTGAATAAAATAAAATTAAAAAAAATGTGTTCTTACTGCCTGGGGAAGGTTCCTGCTGTGGAAACACTGTTTAAGATGTTTCTAGAAAGGCTTCGATATTTTTGTCATGGTAAAGGCCACTGAAATACCTGACACTGAAACTGACCAAATGCTTTTTTTAAATGCTTTAAAAATCTAGCTTAAATTGTGCTGATAGAAGATGGACTATTGCTATATGTCTTGCACAAATATATTTTGACTTAACATATTGGGATACAATTAAGATCTTGGTGAGCCTTGAGATTTGAAGTGACATCCAGCAGATATATTTTAACTATACTCTTTTATTTTATTCAGTTTAACTATGTGAAATAGGATATTGCCCGGGGGAGTGTTATTTGAAAGCCAATCATGACAGCTGGTCGATGTGACATTTGCCTCAGATTTTAAGTTCTCATTTCACAGTAAAGTGAAAATCTTGCTTTTAGCTGTGACATTTAGATGTGTCTAACTGTGTCATACAGTTAAAAAAAAGACCTGAGACTTGCAATTACTTTAACTGTCACAGAAACTTGATTTTCAGCAGGTGTATATGTATGTGTCAGTTTGCAATAAAGACCAGTTTATTATCAATTAAACCGTTTCCCCTTCCCACAGTTTCATCTTTCAGTCTGTGTCTGTCGTCTCCGTCTTCACATTAAAGCTGCCTGTTATAATAAATGTCAGTATGAAACCTCAAGTTAGAATTACATTAGAATAACACCACAGACTGCTTTTTATAACTTTTAATCAAATTCAGATTTTCTTATTCATTTGATTGTGACTAGCCTGTCTGTTATGTGTGTAACATTGGAGATAATGATTTTAGTAATGTGGAGAGAAAGTCCTTTTTTCCATCTCTGTCTCTGCTCTCTCTCTCTCTCGCTTTTATATTCCCATACTAACATACATTTAGTGCCAGTCCATGAATTATGGTTGCCTAGCAACCATGCCTGGCTCAGTCTAAACAGGGTGGGTGGGGTATGTGCATGTGTGTACGTGCGTGTGTTCCTAGAGGAGGCAACTACTCAGTAGCAGTTATTGTTGACTTGCAGGGTCGGACAGAGAACTGAAAAATTGCTCTCAAGTAAAATACTGTTGCTTAAAAAAAATGTTGCTCAAGGAGAATTTACTCAGATGAAAGGACAAAGTTTTTAGCTTTAAATAAGCTTCCCTTCTTTGAAGGTTAGAATTATCATATGCTGAAACTATGATAAATCATAAAACTGTCAAATGAAAGAATATCCTTGTCTACGAATATATACACTCCATTCCAGGTGTGAACTGTAGTGAAACCAGCCAATAAATTCAGGTCTGTGCATACAACTGACAATTGACAATTGATAATTGATCATTTCAAAGCAGGTATCATAGACATTGGAGCGATACTGTATATAGCCACTTAAATAGAATATCTGCCACTTATACAGAAATAAGAAGCAGAAAAGGCCAAGATGTAAAAACAACATAAACTACACGGCGGCTGCAGCTGACCAACACAGACAAAGGGCTGTGTTGCCGGGCATAGCGGTGGTTAATGATACTCTCCTCTGTACAGTGACTTACACCAATCAGTCAGTTGTTACACTCACCTGTCTGAGCTTCAGTCTGTGAGTCTTCTCCATTGCAAAGTCCTCCACAACTTCTCTGCTCGTTCTGACACCAGCTCGTTCTGAGCTCTGGTTTTGCATTAAAATTTAAGACTTTTTATTCTTATTTACTGAGGAAATTATTTATGTATTCAGCGTAAAATTACAGGGACAATGCTCATTAAAAAACATTTTGTTATTATGAGCATTCACTGGGTCAAATATATTGTGTGATTAAATAAGCTGTTTGTCTGGCACAAGGATCTATTGTAATAATTAGAATCCTTCATTTTCATTTTCCTTCACTCTTCCCTGGCTGATGCTGTTTATTCATTTGTTGAAACTCAACTTGATTATCCCTGGGGAAATCCTTGCAGATAGGTAATAAATAAGAAATAAGTAATAAATGAATTTTTTCTACGCCATAGAAGAGACACTGTAATTTATGTGTGTGTGGTGAGTGTGGGGGTAGGGTCATTATGTTGGGTTCAACATCACGATTACTGACTGCATCAGTGATGGATGGCCCAACCCTTATATCAACCCTAGTAAGGAAAAACAACAGTATTTTATAGCATGCCGAATGTTTTGGTAATTCAGAGGAAAGATTCATAGTTTTGTTTTCAATCATACAGTATGTCTTATGGCAACAATAATAGTGAATACAAGTTCTGATTTGCTAAAAGCGAGAATCAATTGTGATTTTGTTGCTCTACTTTTCATTTTGAAATATTGCATTAATGACACCTATGTGAAGATGTTCCCCTCGTAATGATTAATCAACCTTTTCCCCCCTCATGACATGAGTCAGTCATTACTCAACCTTCAGGGGTTCCCCTTCTCTTACTCTGTTCACTCATCAGCAGAAATTATTTTGTGAATGCCAGAAGGAAAATTAGGTTTTCCACTCTTCCCCTTGTTAAATTTCCAAATGTGTTCTTCGATAGTGTTTATGTTAGGTGGTCTACGTGTCGGGACCTCTTACCTGTTAACTGCCAGTGAAGTAACCACGAAAATACTAAAATGCAGTAGCTCCTTCCCTTCTTTAAATTAATTCTCTTGTGTTTTTTATATTTTTGTAAAGTAACAATTTTTTTATTATTATATAAGTGTCAATCTGTCATTAGCCTTGTAGATTCATCCTATTATACATAGTTATAATAAAATAACATTAATATGATAATAATAAAGTAGTTTTAGTCATTAAATCCAACCTTCCCAAAAATGTTTCTGAAAACTAAATGTTTTCCATCAAAGAGATTTGATTAGTCATTTAAATCAATGCATTGTTGTATTTAACAGGTGAGCTGTGTGGCCTCTTATTCCTGTAGACTGACAGTGAATTTACAATGCAAACCATTAAAATCGGAGCTAAAATACAGTACCTCCATCCCCTCCTCTTAATTTCCTCTCTTGTGTTTTAAGTTTTGTAAAGATCCTCCATCCTGATCCTCACAGTTTGATTCCATAGTACACGGTCATAATATACAAATAAAACAATAATTTTTAATCATTAAACCCAACTTGCCAAAAAATATTTCCAACAACCAAATAAACCAGTACAACATTTTGATTGTTTAATTTAAATCCATGTATTTTTTTTATTTATTAATGCATCATTAATTCATCAGCTTGTATGTGAGACCTGAGTGAAAAGCTTTTTGGAGCATATGACAGTGGAATATTTTGACTGTTTACTACGATGACATTTATCGAAGTCCTACCCCAATCAGTACCAAACCACAGCGGATATTTTTCAGCACGTCTCTCTGGTACGTACATCAATGTGAAACCTGTTCCAAAGTTAGAGAAATGTCACTGTGCATTCTGTCTAAATACCGCAGCTGTATTCAGAGCCTGTTTCCAGTAATCGAGTTCACGTAAAGCTTTCCCAGGAGGGGCACTGCGTAGAAGACCACATCCGTTATTATTCAATGCTTACTAAGTGGAAACTCTAAATACATTTCATAAGCCGAGTCCCATCGTCATATTTTGCTATAATGGGTGTCAAAGTTCCCATGCTGCGGGTGTTGGCAGTGATAACTTTTGTTTTCCTGAGAAATGAACAGAATATCACTGATGACTAACTCACTAAGAGATGGTTCACGTTTTGGCAATGTCAGTTGACTAATCTAAACCACACAATGGTTGACAATATTCAATCCATTTGTCCAGAATGGCGTAAAACTGCTGTGTTTCCTTTTACCTCATGGCTCTGAAGCTAAAGTTTTTACTAAAATGTATTTTGGTGTGGCATTTAAATATCAACATTAATGAAAAAAAATGTTAGCTGCTCTTTATTTGTTCAAGATTGCCTCCATTGTCTATTTGGGGGACATGTATTTTCAAAGAAGTATTATGCATTTTTCCAGGTGTCTGGGGAGCTTGTGTAATGTGTTGGCAGTGTGTTATTGGGGGGGGTTAAAACATGTTATCGTCTCATCTTCAAATGTAAGAGGACCTCCACTTTTTAAAATCGTCTTATATTTGAGCCAATACAATATAATTTTCTTTTCATTTATTTATCGTATTGTTAAAATAAGTCTTATATGCTGTCTCCTCACTTTAAATCTCGAAGCAGCTCTCTGACAAATTATTGAGGATCTGAGTGTACAAGGGAATAAACTAGTGCTGTTATCTGTCCAATCTGCACCTGTGGACATCATAACATTTGCTCCCGATCACATTTTGTAGCTGCTTCTGTGGAGCGTAGCAAATGGAGTTTAAAATCTATATTGATGTATTAACACACAAGTTGGAATTGATGTTTTAAATGACTCCTGATCCCATCTTCTATCTGACCTGTATTGCCGGTTGCCATGGTTACTATCAGACTTCATTATTAGTGGATCCTGGACGGCTGCACACTGTACAAATCCTATCAGGCAAAGGCAGAGCCTGTCTCAAAGCCTAAGTAGGTCTGTTACATGAACATGTTATGTCGCTCAGATACTGTTTCAGCACACCTTCTGTTCACTCCATCATGGAATCTTAGATACAAACCTTATATAAAAGGGAAAACATGACCTGACTCAGTGATGTGTTAAGCAGCATTAAATTACTTTTTGACTATTTAGGACAAGCATTTGATTCAACACTGTATTTTTAATGTGTTATTTTTCTGGTCATCTGATGGATTCCAGCAACTCCAGTTGTAAATGCACAGGCTTTTTAGCTGTTCACCAGCTAGAAGCCTTATGAAGTTGGAGAGAATGTGTTAGCAAACTGTTTTGCTAACTGTCTCTAGCAATTCCTGAGATGCTCTTCAACATTTCCAGCTACAAAGCCAGTTAGTTACAAACTCTACATCCACATCACTACGTATTTAGCCATCATTCATTTGTCAGGCCATCATATGACCCCTTTCCCAAAGAAAACAACAGCATTAATTTCAGCTGCCAGTATAGAACGCAACAGTGTTGTTGACCCTGTTGTCTTTGCCAACAGCTGTTGTGCAGTTAAACTCTGCATTTTACAATGATACAAATGTTTACATGTATATCAGTGTGTGTGAGTGGTCATGTGATCATTCGATAGGCCTGCGTTTTCATGCGTCTTAGTAGGAACGGGAATTCAAACTGATTGGGTGCCAAAATCTTTGCATGGACAGAAATCATTTCAAACCAGTCGTCAGAATCATTCACTGCAATGATCGCTTGCTGTCTTTGCACAGATGCAGCAGATGGTGAACTCAGATTCTCGGTTTACCAGCAGTCAACAGCCAATTGAAGCAGCTCTTGGACCCCGGAACCAATCAGGCATGTCTCAACAGAGTCAGCTGTCCACCATCAACCAATCCCAGCTGGGGCTCAGCGGCAACTCTGTCACTCATAGTTCTCCCTCACCTCCAGAGAGTAAATCAGCCACACCATCTCCCTCCAGTTCAGCACATGAGGATGAGAATGATGATGGACTCAGGGTAAAAAGCACACACTCACACACATGGGTTTAATTTTAATTATAACAATAATGAGCTTTATTTCTGTTAAAAATGATTAACAAAGCTATAAAGTTCTACAAAGATTAAAAATAAAACTGTCATAAAGTTAGAAAAAATGATGACTACATTTTAATACACACATTCAGCCTTTTTTTATTGTGTTTTGAGAGGGGATTTAAAAGCAGTAACAGATACAGTATTTCTGTTCTCAGCAGGTAAGTCATTCTAGAGTTTGGGGGCCTGTAATGCAAAAAACACAAGGCCCCTATCAGCTGATCTAAGATGGCACTCAGGCTCACTGGAAGTTAGTAGATCCATGATAAAGATGGCGGCTTGGTTGTGTAAAGCATAAAACATTAGCATTTATATTTTACAATCAATACAAAAACAAGCAAGAAGCCAAAGATGGAGGCCAGAGTTGGTGTATGGTCATGTTTTCTTGAACCGGTGGTTTGTCTAGCCACAGTAGAGTAATATCTGTAAAAAGGGCAATACAGAAATCTAGTCATGGAAAAATACACAAGCATGGACAAGTTTAAACATTCAAACTGAAAGACAACACCTGGGCGACAATAAACACCTGGCACATGTTCTAGTATCAGTTGAAAAATTGGGTGTGTTCAGACAAAAGGGTGTTCAACATATCTAGATGCAAATACCAGGAAGTAAAAGCTGAAATGATCAACTCCTGTCTCGTAAATGTTTTCTAAAACTAAAATGTCAACGGATTAAGATCTGGGATTTGTATATCCTGTATATGTAACTAGACTGGTTTTAATTTTGTGGCCAATTGTATACACGGACAATTCTCTGTTTCTTTCAGCAGTTACTGAGTCATAACACAATAAACTGTAGCAACCATTTGTGTGTGTGTGTGTGTGTGTGTGTGTGTGTGTGTGTGTGTGTGTGTGTGTGTGTGTGTGTGTGTGTGTGTGTGTGTGTGTGTATAGACGGTGAAGAGTTGTTATGTTAATGTAATGTGTCATAATAGACCCATTCTCCCTGCATATCAACTAGATGGAAATCAGCTCCCTTGTTCTGTGTCTCACACTAAAACAAGCACCGTGCACCAAACGGACAGCTCGAATTCTGGGGAAACGAAACCAAACTGTTGAATAACACACTCTTCGTTGTGTTATTAGGAACACCTAGATAAATCTCAACCTTACTATGTAAAGTGCATTGAGACAATATGTATTATGATTTGGGGCTATACGAATAAAATGTAATTAAATTAGTGGTCCAAGTCAGCAATCCTTAAGGTTTCGGTGTTGATTATTTATTTTTTTTGAGTTGTTGATTCAACTGTATGAGCATTGGGGTGGATTTAGTGTGTGTGGTGCCATGGTACTGCATTGTGTCATGGTGACAAGTGTTCCTATTAGTTTGTCCATGATATACAGGAAATGATGGCTTGGTTATGTAAAGCAAAGTAAAACATTCATTTTTGAGTTACCAGCATTATTTTTCTCATTGGCTATGAGTTGTAGATAGCAAGCCAGCATACATGTTACACTAGTTACTTGCAAGTGTTACAAAACATGTGTTTTTAATTCAGTTATATTAGTCTTTTATAATCATTAGTAAACTATACATTTCATGTAAGGAGGGCTTATTTGTATAGCTTATTTAAAACAGATTAATCTAAGGCCTCCATGTGGCAAAGAAACTGATAAGAACAACATTTAAAAACATACACAGGAAATAAAACACATTTTAAGATTACATCATGAAATAAAAAACAACTATAAATATAGTCATAATAAAAGGAAATAAATCTGTTTAGATATAAAACTATATTTGATCATATTTAATCAGTTCCTCCCTTCAAGTGATGGGTTCATACCGTATATGAGCACAGGAGTCTCTGCCAAAGTTAGTAAGAAGAGCTTTGGTTATTATACATGAGAGATTTCTGCATTGTTGCTTTTCTCTGTGTTCTTGTCACTGGTGAAGAAAAAAAGTGGAAATGAAGATTAACAAACGTTTTTGTTCAGTAAATTTATTTGAGACATTTTTCACTTTTTATCACCCATCAGTCGATTGATATTTGCTCCGGTTTTCTTTTTTGTCCACCAATGTGAGAGGTAACTGGAGCACAGACCCTCCCATTTAAGTCCTTGTCTTTATTGTTGCTGTCAGTGGTGCTCATTGACTAAAGCTGTAGAAACCTTACTCTCTACTTCATATAGTTGCCTTTGTTCAGCAGTTACTTCTTCTACTGTGATGTGGCCTTGATATTAATTTGGAAAATGTAAAGAAATCCACGATGTTTACGTACACATATACTGAGAAAGAATCTTATAATAGCTCAATAATAGACTGAGCTGTACCCCCTGCATGCATCACAACAGGGATACAGTACATTGGTAAAAATGGTGAAAAATACATTAGAGATACTAAATGGACTGTATGTAATGTGCACATCTCAGTCATCCTGGACATATATGTCAGTCAAAGAGCGAAATTTCAGCAGCCTGCTTCATCCTCCATCTGACAGAACAGATGTACTTTGAAATGTTTTAGTCCGACGGTGATTGTTTATTTTACAGATCTGCTATTTTCTAATCACATCATTAAAGTTTCCCATTAATAACATAATTTGCAGCTAATTACAGGTTAACATTGTGACAAAATTATATTTGTCATGTTGAGTTGAAGGCATTTGTTGTTTTATTTGCATTCAATATTTATTCATCTTTAATTTATTATTGGAAATGTTATTCAAGATTCAAGATGTTTATTTGTCATATACACAATAACAGACACAGCGGTTTATTATTGGGTAATGAAATTCTTATTTTGCAACTGCCCGACCAAAGAACTATGCTTACTAATATAAAAAGAAAAAAAAGAAGAAATATATATAAAATACGGAATATAAAATATAAAGTGCATATGCAATGCAAAATATATAATCACATTGATTAGATTGTATGTTTGTTTGTTGCTATTCAATACAAACCTTAGCTCGTCCTCAATCTTCTTCTTCTCCTCTCAGCATGGGAGCGGTGCAGAGAAGCGGCCAGCAACAGTGGACATCAAGAAACCGAAAACACCAAAGAAGAAGAAGCGAAAGGACCCCAATGAGCCAGTGAAACCAGTGTCTGCCTATGCCTTGTTCTTCAGGGACACCCAAGCCAACATCAAGGCCCAGAACCCCAACGCCACCTTTGGAGAAGTGTCAAAGATTGTGGCCTCCATGTGGGACGGCCTGGGAGAGGAACAGAAACAGGTAGATCCACCTTCTTTGATTTAGAGTGTCCACCAGCCAATCTGTGCTGTTGATCATATTATCATTTTATATAGAATTATGTTAGTAATCCAAACTAAAACAGATCTGAAAAAACTTCAGAAAATCAATGTGATGCAAACATGCAGAGAAAACCACACAAAAATGTTTTGGGGGAAAATGTAATTGGTAGCAGTTTCACACCAATCTGAAGAATCAATCACCACCATCCACATCAAACATGGCAATTATCTTCTATTTATTACATGTTATAATTATACTCTATTCAGTATTACCACTCACAAAATGTTATTAGTCTATTGATGTAAATGTGACATGGACCATAAATTCAGAACTATCATATCTAAACCTCTTGTGTTTGAAGTAGACAATTTAGAAACCAGAAGAAAACCAATTGGTTTATAAAACATGTGTGACTTGTTTTTATTTTTACAAATAAATAAATACTATCATTATAAGACCATTAGCCACAGCTTGGAAAACTATTACCAAGACTGATGTTGGCTTAAAGGAATAGTTCAGCAAAATTAAAATGACTCGCCACTATGCCGATGGAGGGGTGTGTGAAGTTAATGGCAACCACGTCTTCAATTGTATAGTGGTTAGGAGATAATGAGGGAATTTTCATTTGTGAGTGAACTATCCCTTTAACATTGTCATTGTGCACATGTTAGCTTACTGACCAATACTGACTAAAGCCTTTTCCTTAAAGCAAAGCTGTGCCTGGGTACAGCCTCATGGAGCTGCTAGCATTGCTGTAGAATCAGAGTCATGTTTCCTCAGTTTTGTTAGTTGGTGAAAAAAAAGTTAAATAATAAAAAAGGAAACAAATGCAATGGACTGATGTCAAAGTGAAGCTACATGGTCTTTGTGACAGGAAACATCAGTTCTAAAATTACAACTGAGAATATTTGTTATTACTGACTTGGCATAATAGCCAACAGCAGGCAACTCAGCTCATTCAGAGAAGAGTTGTGGTTGCTGCTTTGGAAATTCGTTATTATGGTTGTGTGTTATTGGATAAATTAGTCAGACAGGAGAAAATATTAGCCTAATGAGGATTATACCTGTAATACTGAAGATTGTCCACATTAATAACTGCTTGTTAAATAAATGTGTATAAGTTATTTTTTGATGAATGAGTTTTTTTCTTAACAAATAAAATATTTGTGTTTCAGGTGTACAAGAAGAAGACAGAGACAGCAAAGAAAGAGTATCTGAAACAACTGGCTGCCTACAGAGCTAGCCTGGTCTCACAGGTATAACACACACACACACACGTATGTGAGGACCAGCCAAAATGTCCTCACTTTCCTAAAATGTTCTCACTCCTTATGGTTTATATTCAAAATGGTCCTCACAAACATATAAGTACAAGTACACGCGTGTGCACACACACACATACACACACACACATCAGATGCAACATATTCACACTTTAAACCGGGGATGGGGAACAGCCTGCCTTGGGGCCAAAAGAGAATAACAAGTAATACCAACACGTCCTTTAGGTGTTATATATATATATAAGTAATGCCATGCGTGGAAACACCAAAGTTAAGGGTTTGTTTGCAGAGGTTTTTTTGAGTAAAACCAGGTATGAATAGCATCATCATCATCAGTACTATCTGACATCAGATGAGAAAAGAAGCTTCTGACCCCCCCGATTCAGAGCGGGATGAGACATGTGGATCTTATGTTTTTTTTCATACATGCTAAAATCAAATAGGAAAATGTCATGAATCACGGGAAATGACTTTCATTGAAAAAGATTTTGAACTGAACTTATAATGTTGATACATTTTGATAAAGTTTCCAGTCATACCTGAGGTTTTTCTTCTTTTGTTGTCAAACACTGCTCTTTTAGACGACTCCTGTGTTAAATGAATAAACAGGTCAGTCCAGAAAGCAGCAAAACTGATTCTCTGTTTTTCCCTCCCCAGAGTTACAATGACCCATCTGAGATGAAGCTGCCCCACTCCTCCTCGTCTTCCTCTTCCTCTACCTCAATGTTTACACCCAAACCTTCAGTCTACCCCGGCCACCCAGGCCAGCACCCTTCCTCCAGCTCACTCTCCCACCCTCACCCTCACCCTCACCCTCACCCTCAGCACCCAGGCATGTACATGCAGTACCCTCACCCGTCCCATCCTTCCCACGCCTCAAGCCCCGGCCTTGGCCCTCACCTGTCCCCTCCTCACACCCAGATCCACCCCCAGCTCCAGGCTTTGTCCTCCAGAGGGACCGTGCCACGGACCAGTGTCCCGCACCAGGGAGCTCTCTCGCTCGGCAATGTGGTGACAGCCTCCACCCCTCCTCTCCGGGTCACCCCTCCCCTCCATAGCCAGGCACACCTGGGAGGACTACACAGTCCACACCACCAGCACCAACAGCTCAGTGGACACTCAATGGGAATGACACACTCACCTGCCATCACACAGGTCAGTTACCATGACTCGCTTTTTTAACTTTTTGACACTTTAAGTCTGATGAGATTTGGATACGACTTACTACCAGTCATAATTACCATAGTGTTTTATATCATGTAGCAAACGTGAAAAATAATTATGCCATATCATGTTTTAGAGTTTCTACTATGAAATTTTAGTTGACCATCTAAGTGATTTCTCTCTCTGATTTTGTAATGCTTAGTAAATTGATTCACTGATGCTTTGGTGACATCTTGACTGATGATTAAAATCATAGATATGTAGAGTCTGATTTGGCAGATGTGGAGATGCATCACAAGTAGAGAATTTTTATTGTAATTTAATGCTCCAACTTATTTGTATACTGCACACTAGAATCTTATTCTATTCCTAAAACACACACACACATACACACCTATTCCTTGCACAATACAGTTCGTCAAAAACCAATCATTTATGTATTTTTTCATGTGTATACAGATTTTTTAATATGGAATTGGGACACACATCTGTACTGTTCAATTTGTGCTTTGGGTCATCAAACTATTTCTCACAAACACACTCAGTATGCACATTTCCGAGAGAAGATACACAGAGGCAGAAGGAGATGAATATATCAACAGAGGAGACAACACACACACACTCTCTCACACACACACAGTGGAAATGAGATGGATGTTTGAGTTGGAGAAAATAAATCAGCATTTCCTTGTGGACCTGAGTAATAGAATATAACTGTATTTGATAAGTTGAATAAATGTATGTGGTTTTAAATAATAATAGCATATCTTAATTATTAATCATCATAATAATAATAATAGTAATACATTGTATTTATATAGCACTTTTCAAAGCTCTCAAAGTCGCTGTACATGGTGAAGGATAAAAATAAAGATAGAAAAATATCTTTAACAAAATAATTTATAAAAAGAAAAATGATGATAGTGAGGTATACTAAGAAAATAATTGTTCATTTATTAGTCGCTATGACATTTGGTGGTGAATCAGCTGACCTGTAAAAACACAGATAGTACAGATAATTTTATATAGACAAGTCATCATTTTTTGATCTTTCTCTGCTTATGTCTGTCAGTCAGTGATGCTACATCCATACTGCAACTGCGGATATGCTTGGCATCCACACGCTTTTTAGAGCATGTACGTTTTAGAGCCACTATAACTTACAAGTCTGGAAACTCCGCTGGCCCCATGTTTGAAATCTCGGGGCTGCTTTGTAGTCTGGACGGGCAGAAGCGGAGATGTTTGGAAACAATGACATAGACACTCACAACCGCTCGCTGATTGTGTCTTTGCGGTCACTACGTAGCCTACTGATTCGTCAGGCTCTTATCACGTGACAGTAACTGACATTGGCCTCGGCTACCAGTGTCGAATGCAACATGGATAATCAATTTCAAGCGTTGTTGACCCTGTTGTCTTTGCTAACAGCTGCTGTGCAGTTAAATTCTGCATTTTACAATGATCCAACTGCTACTTACTTTTCCCAATTGCTGCTTCTAGTTTCTAGCCTTGCTCTTTCTGAAACTAACAAACAAATGTTTCCTGAGTGCACGTGAGTGGTCACATGGTTTGTGTTTTTAGGTGTGTTAGTATGGATGGGGAATAAAATTGATCTGTAAAAGAGATCATTTTAGTTTGAAAAGCGCAATTTTGAAATGAAAACATAGTGTTACGGATGTAGCCTCAGTCAGTCAGTCAATCACTCAGTTAAACGTTAATCTATCGAGACAAGAGGAAGCCAAGTGGCTGAAATAGACGATAAATATGAACTTGTGTTCAGTCTGGTGTGAGACGGTCTTATGGTGTCTCCTCCAAGTAGTTTAAAAAATAGGGGGATGGATTGCCACCGAGTATAACTTCCCATTTCATCCCCCTTTTTATAGAGCACTTTTAAATCCCACTCTCCCGTAATCCTCCATTTTGCATATTCTTAGCAAAGATGGAAAGAATAAACAAAAAAGAGGACACAGTGACAGAGCTCCCAACTTTTTTATTTTCCAAGAGTGGGAAATGATGGGGGAAGGGGGGAGAGAGAGAGGGAGAGAGGAGAGAGAGAGAGAGAGACAAAAGAGGCAGATGGGGTCTTTGTGAAGGAGTGAAGGAGAAGAATTTGCTAAACAATGGATGAATAGGTGAGGTAGAGGAGGAGTGGGGGAGGCGAGGGGGAGAACCCAACCACCTGCTGTCCTCCTCTTTCACTCACAACACTCAGATTAACTTCCCTTTCAGGCTCTGTCTCTCTCTCTCTCTCTCTCTCTCTCTCTCTCACTCCCATGCACACACACTCCTGCACTTTTTCTCACTTCACTCGCTTATTTTTCTCTTTTCCCATCTCTTAAAGTCTGAGACTTTACATTTCCTCTCTGTACCTCCTCCTCTCCCTCTCCTCTTACTTTCCATCCTTATTTTTCCTCAGCTTCCTTTCTCCCTCCTGCCAAATTATTCGGTAATTACTGCTGATGAACCTGTGATGGCTCTGTTTCCTTTGCCCTTAAGTTGGGTTCATGTGTCCATGTCCATCAGAAACCATTTCACTGAAGAAGGGCTCTCAGCTGCTTACAGAATAATATACATAGTAAGATGAAATAAATAAGACCAATACATGTAGTAACACTGTGATGCATGTCAAGGATTTACCTTTCGTACTCGATATGATTATATTTTGGCGTCATTACAGGCTTCCAGAATTGTCTAATAGTAGTTCCTGATTTTTAACTATCAATGGATTCATTTGTTAAGGACGAAAAATAAAAAAGGCAACGAATTTCAATTTGCTGGAGTTATAAGGAGCATCTTTGCTTCTCTTGTTTCTAAGTGGATTAATGGACGTTTTGTGTGGCCAACATTGGAGGTAATTATATCCTTGTCTGACATCCCTCTGTGTATGGATTTGACGTAAGATGCATTCAGACATGCATTGAACTCCTGAATATCTCCTGAAATTATCCGGAGCAGCTGTATGTGAGAACGCTAATGTCTGAGTCAGTTGCTGAGCACATTCTCTGGAGTTTCTCCGATCAGCCCCTTAATAAAAACTCACTTGGATAACGTTTGAATGAGCCCGTGTGAGAAAACAGCAGGAGATTTTCTGGAGGATTCAGTGCCAGCATGTGTGCATGTCGATTACGTTTCTAACATGCAAGGGACGCAACAATGAAAAAACATAAATCTCCAGATGAAAAAGCAGTGCCATACATGTAGAGACACCAACAGAATCATCTCCATAGTGGAATTTATACATTACGTCCATGCATATTGCACCACGCCCCCTTGAACTCTCCGCAGATTTTTCTGTTGTTGAACATCTCTGACTGGTCCGGACCCCATCGTGTGAATAATCCATGGATTTCATGTCTGAAAACGACTTTGGTAATGACTCTAAGAAAGAGTTCGATTTTATTAGCAAATTGCAGCGCTAAAGCTAATGTTACACTTGTGACATAAAGTTTGTAGTCAGGGGATGTCCATGTGCCCTCCAATTTGTTGTGTCCAGGCTGACTTGTCTTCACCAGTTTGCGCAGCCACTAAGCCACGAGGGCACCAACTGCTCATGCACTCCTCCTAGTGGACTAGAAATAAGTATACTCAGAACAACTGGTGTCCTCAGCTGTCCGTATGTGTGTCTGCAAGGGAGTAGAATTGAATGAAGGATTACTGACTCTCCGAGAAGACATTCATAGTGTAGTACTCGGTTGTTAAACTGAGACACACAGCTACATAGTTGGCCAATCACAGTATGAAGTGAGTATGGTTTTGAATAGTTGGTTTTGGGAAGTTTTGGACACACTCCCAAATCTAACATCATCTAGGTGAATGATTTCCGACACAGGACTATAAACCACACCCCTGCTGCTGAGAGTTTGGTGTGTGAGATCACTGCATGTTTGATAAGAGAGGAAATACTAGTGAACACATGTGGCAACTCAAGAAGTTAATTGCAGTGTTTTGCCAAATCAGTGATTAAAACCACTTAGAGAAACATCTGGATGCATCTCTTCTCCTTGGTGAGGTTCGCCTCACAGTGTGCCTGGTTGTGATAGACAGCTGCTCTTCAAACTCTGCAAACCAAAACCACACTTCCATGGCTGTTATCAGACTCTATCAGGGTCAGCTTTAAAATCCACCAACCTTCATTGTTGTAGGAACATAAAAATGCATCTTGTCTTGCAGCAGCATTGCTCATCTGGTATCACACACAACTGTGTATCAGCAACTTGAATAATATAACTCTGTATGAATTGTATGTGAATGGGTGGATTGCAAAACTGCCCTGTAAAGCGTTTTGAGCGATCATGAAGAAAAAAAAGGAGCTATATGAGTATTGATCTTTTACATTAAATGTTTTATTTTTTATTCCAGGGCTACCTTCCCTCTCTCCGGTCTGACTACCAGCAAATAGGAGGAGGTATGCTTAATGGTGGAGCAGTGATGTCATCATCAGTGGACTACCACCAGCTGGGTCGACACACACCAAATCACCACCCCTCTCTGGACTGGAGCACGGATTACCATGGCAACGGGTAGGTAGCGTCATTGACCATGATGGGTTTTTAAAGAGTAACTTATGAACCTTAACCCTCGTGTTGAATTTGATACAATCCTACATCCTGGTATCAAAACAGGACCAGGTCTAATCCAATGTAATCTATGTCAGGACTGTGTCTGGTCAATGTGTGAAATTGAGGATGTGTAAACAATGAGCGGAGTCCAGTGCATGTCTGAAAGCAGCTTTAGAGGAGTCTGAACTTGTGACCTGCTTTTACTGACAGAAGCGAATGTTTGTCCAGAACGTCGCTAGATTTGTTGCTTTATCAAAAAAGAGTTTTCGTAGAGATCCTGAAAGGTCTGTAAATCTAGCAACAAAGGCGCTGAGTTGGCAACTGTCCCTATACACCCCCCCCCCCCCCCCCACCTTATGACGCAATAGAATGTGTTGGCGCCAGCTCAATTTTGAAAGAGCAACAGCCAATGAGGAAACTCTCACTGTGTCCTCTCTTTTTATGTTTGTTCTTTACTTCTTTGCTAAGAATATGTAAAAAGAGGAGGGAAAGGGGATTACAGGAGTGTGGAATTTAAAAGGGGAATATAAAAAGGAGAAAAATGGCGAATGTATTCCATAATTTTTTTAACTACCACTCCATTATACTGTCTCATACAAGTTCATTTTTAGAATCCTTTCACAGACTGACCTATGATTCAGTCATCCATTTGTGTTTATAGGCCCGGCCCTGTTGTTTGCATTCCGGCCATAAACATTAATATCAGCCCCTCTACTGTCAAACATCCACTGTATTGGTCACTGTCGCTGACTGTTCTTTTCCATCTTTAACCTCATTCTGTGTTCCTCCTCCCCACATCAGAGCTGTTCAGAGGGACAAAACTCTGTATCTGAGCTAATCTCAGGATAAACCTCCACCAAGCCCTTGAACTGCCACACCACGGAAACCTCCAGCCTCACCTCGACACAAACACAAGCCAGCCTCGTCCGATCTTAACCCAAGAGGGGCTCAACCAACCCAGAGACCACCTGAACCTGAACCTGAACCAAACCTGAAGTCAACACTCCAAAAAAAAAGCTGTTGAATAATGGAACATTTCTGTGTGTTAATTCTCCTTTAAGGGACAAGGACAGTGTTACAAACTGACGAGATAATCATCAGATCTTTTCTCTGCAGAAAAGAAAATGTGTACACCAGCGGGAAGAGGTGGGAAGGTACTGTGCTGTGAACCATGCTGATAAATGTATATACTTCTGTCCAATTTCCAGTTAGCCCTTAAAATTTCAAATCTACTTTCTCATTTTGTAAAAAATGGTGTTTACATCATTTCCAAAAGGCTCTGAAGAGCAAGTGTAAATTGCTGTAACATAATTTTGTGAGCTGTTTTTCCCTTTCACCTTATAATTGCTGTATCCTTCTACGACCAAAGCCAGAGGAGCACAGTACCCAATTGAAGGGTTGATAACCCAATACAACAGATTCTTACAAATTGTGTGTCCCCACTCGGTCTCTAATTATATGAATATCAGACTTCGGCTTGGGTCCAATAAAATGTCTATAGAGACAAAAAAAAAATCTTAGGCAGTGCTGAACACAGTCATGACTGAATTATGTAGCTTTTAAAAGAAATGTTCATTGTTCTCCTGCAGTGAGGCTCAGATGTGCCAGGATAGAAATCCAATGTATTTTAGTGTTTTTAAATAATGAAATGTCAAAGAATTCTTTGTTAAAAGAAAAGAAACAGAAATACTCCTTTGTACAATGACAGCTCCTCCTCCTGGCATATGTCTGTTGATAATATTGATCTGGATCCAACCTGCATGTGTGAGTGTGTGAAGTGTTAATGAGAGCGAGCGGTTGATTGGGTTTGCATGGTCTCTTGTCATCTCTGTTCCTCTGTGCTGAGCGGCTATTTAAAAAAACTATAACTATTGCTGGGTTGGCTGTGTTTTAATGTTGTTTTTTAATCAATTTAAGTTTTGTTTTAGTGTTAATGATGATGATTGATGAGAGACATATCTCTCGCTCTGTATCTCTTTGTATTACTGTGGTTTTATTTTTTTGGCAGATGAAGGAACTCTGGGCAACAACGACCATGAAGATTTTTTTATTTTTAGATTCTTATAATGTGTTTGAGAATAAAGTCAGTGCTGCATTGATGTGCAGTCATTACTCCAAAACCTGCGTCTTTTATGATGTTTGTTTCCCAACTATTTGTGGCAGCTGCTTTAATCACGCACACATAATAATGTACTTCTTTAGCTCTGCTGTGACACAGTTCACTGTGTCTGCACCTCAGCCTTTGCATTCACTCAGAGCAGGTGAGCTGTAATTGCAAAACAAAAGCCTTTGAAGTCTTATATATTTATTTGTTAGCTCTAATAATTTCTTGTAAAAATTGTTTCATCAGAGATTTCAATTGTTCCCAGCTCTTTCTCACTGCCACTGATCCAGACTAAAACACTGGATTAAATTCATTTTGTTCTATGTGTGAACTTTACACTAAGAAACCTGCGGACCTCTCTGATCTTTAACATAGGATTAGATCATCCTTTATTAGGCCCACTATGGGATGATGATACAAAGAAAAATGTGGTAGATCAAGGTTTGGATCCTCGAACTTACAGTGCCATCATCGGGTCAAAATTATAAATGTACATACAGTAAGTGTATGACAAACACCAGCAAAAGGTATACCATTCCATTTAGAAAGAACTAATACCCCTGGAAGTATTCAAACATTAAAAGTAATCATGTATATATACTGTATATTTAAAATATTATATTATTAATTGTAATTGGATAAAATTGCCATTAAACACAGTAATCCCCTTTGATCAAGTGAAAACATCCATCCATCATCTATACCGCATATCCTCTGAGGGTAGCAGGTAGCAACATATAGAGACAAACAACCATTCACACACCCCACACCACAATTTCGAGTATCCAGTTAACCTAAACCCAATCTGCATGTCTTTGGATTGTTGACAGAGTTTTCAGAGAAAATCCACGCAGATATGGGAAGAACATACAAACTCCACACAGAAAGACCACTTCCAAATTGGGATTTGAACCAGGAACCTTCTTGCTGTGAGTTTACAGCACAGCCTTACTTTTTGCAAATTCTCTATAAACCACAAACATAAATCTATTCAGACACTTAATTGAGTATATTTAGAAGCCCCTCTGGCAGCAATTATAGCTTCCAGTGTTTGTGGTTTAATCCCTTCAAGCTTTGCACCTCAGATCCTCTCATGTTCCATCAGATTGGATGGAATCTGCCACCTTCAAGTCTGGGCTTTGTGTCTGAGGCTCTCAACAACAGAGAGACTCATCCTGAAGATGTTCCAGTGTCTTGCCTTGTGGTCATTGTTGTGCTGAAAGGTGAACCCTTCCCCCGAGGCTGAATTACTTACTAAAGCTGCTGTACCTGTGAAATAGTTATTTTAAGCATGCTTGCATTCAGACATGAGCATTGAGTAAAGTCAAGTAAAGTAAAGTTAAGTAAAGCCACAACACAACAGAGGTACATGATTAAGCTTACTTATCAGTATTACATTTGAATCACAGAGTTGAATAGTTTACCTGAGCTTCTGAGGCTCCCAGCCTCAGCTTTGGACATTTGTTCAAATGACATTTGTCTGACATTTGTCATTTCCTGTAACAACAAGATGTGGTTTTCTGTGGAAAAGCTCTGATAAACCCATCGTTCACTTAATGCCCATCAACAAACACCAGACACACAAAGTCAGGTAGAGCAGGTTGTCTGCTCAGTGGAGGGTTGGTGCTCCAATCTTGGTGGTTCACATGATTCACATCATACAAAGCAACACTTGCTTTTGTGACTATATGAATCATTCGGTCTTACTACTGAGTAACACTAAAAAAAGTGATTCAAGATTAAGATATAAGAATCTAAAATATCAGATAAGCTGATATTATAGAAAACAGTTCCCCCTCATTATTAAAAGGAATAGGAGACAATGTGAAGTAGTGACATGTTGGACCTCAGTAATTAATTAATAATTTAATAATTAGTTCAGGCTGAGGTGAGCAGATCCTAATGGATCTGATATTTATGCATATTTTCGTTTTTCTGTAGGAACAAGTCTAGTGTGGTTTAAGGGGCAAGTGAGCTCCATAACAAAGCCAGCAGGCACTTCTTCAACATTTGCATTTCAATCATACAATCAAAATTTATTTATATAGCCCATAGGACTCACAAGGTGTTACATCCTCTGCCCTTAAAGGTTCAGTGTGTGGAATTTAGTGACATTTAGAGGTGAAGTTGCATATTGCAGCAGAATACTCCTCATCTGACCCTCCTCTTCCCAACATGAAGGAGAACCCGTGATAAACTTCAGTTGACATGAAAACTCAAAAGGTTTTAGGTTGTCCACATGGCAGCCTCCACAGAGAGATATAAAGAGTCCATTCTATGGTAAACAAACAACAATTCATACAATTTAGATGAGACACACCAGTGAAAACATAACTATGATTATTTTATATTCAATTTCTGCCATGGATCCCTCACATGTGGTATTTACAACACTGATAAGAATAAACAGTTTGTAATATAATGGAAAGTAAATGAATTCAGGAGTTATTGTCAGTAATGGTATCTGAGTAGGTATATTGTATATCAAGCAGTCTAGTTGTAATCATAGTCCACAATAAGCTGCCACATGTATTTAATAAGATTGACCAACTCGAGAAATTGTCTTTCTTTTCAATATTGCTTAATAATTACTTTTTTATAACCACCAGATTTGGAGCTGTGTACATTTTATATTTTTAGAAACAATACCAGATGTCTTGAAGTATTTTTCATTTGTTTTATCAGCTGGTTTTCAATAAAACTCATAATAAGATATGTGGGCAGGCTCATACTGCCCCCTAATGGCAAAAATAGGGGGGTGCACCTACTTCCTCCTGTAGGTACATTGTCCTCAAATCCAGTTTACTGAGGATCGTTTGGAGTCAACAGCATTCACAACAGACTTTCAGTGCAGCAGTAGGGACCTGGGTCACCTATGTGATATCACACAACACTAAGAGCTGAGTCAAAATTAATTACAAAAGGACTTTAGAAAAGAATATCAAAAATGAGAAAATAACAATGAGAAACTACAGGAGAAATAAGAGAGGGAATATTTGAATCATTTCCATTGAAACCTTTAAAGGCTTTAAAACTGCAATAATCAACATTAAAAAAGGATAAACTTACTGTGTGTCAAATAGCAATTGATTATTGTCATCATGAACCCACGGGGAATAATTCAATAATTCAATAATGCAGTTCCCATCAGCTTGGTGTAGCATTTTAGCATGTTGGCCTCTTTATAGTCTGTAATTGTTTTGCTCTTATCCAGCTGTTTCCAGCAGTGCAGCAGCTGTTCTCAGGGGCAGGTTCTGATGATACCATGATACACAACCTGCCCAGCATCAAACAACACACAGACCCAGTCAGCAACTAACTAATGAGCTTAGCTAAATATTGAACTGTTTGAGAGCCACATGTTACTTCCAGAGTGGAGACCAGAATGAAGCCAAAGGACAGAATGTGTTGTTTTTTTGGACACCAAGCAAGTGCTTGGATTTTGTTGTGTTTGCAGGTAGGTTTGTACCCCCCCACCCCTGCCTGCTTCCTATTTACACAAATTCCCATCCATCCTGATCACAACCATTCATCTAAAACTGAGCAGGTTTGATACAGCATCCACTGAAAGCGCTGCTGAGGATATGATGGCTGGTCCGTTGAATCCAATAAGGAGACAGTATTGAACAAACTAATCAGTATATTTTCCCTAAAAGAAGATCAAACAAATGCATTATAGTCTGCTTACGTTTTTCTGTCACACTGCACTATGTCACACATTTTGTTGCTTTTATTGGTTGTTGGTCTGTTCTGTCACCAGGCTCCAGACCCTTTTGAAAAAGCACATTGGTCTGATGATGCCATGTTAAGCAAATCTTGAGCTATAGGTGACCGGAAACACAATGTGGAAGAGCAGCTGACATTTACATTTCTTCATTTGGCAGATGCGTTTGTTCAGAACCATGTTCAAAATCCACTGAACAGAGAGAGTATATTAGGTGAGAAAATATTAATGTGAGTGATTTGTTTTTAATGCGACATGTCAGTTGAGCATGATGAACAGTTGAGCGAAATCATGAGCAGTTTATTATAACTTTTTAATGGGCTTTCTGTCAGCTCTACCAAAAGAGCTTTATAGTACTTTTTACGCTTAAAATCTTTATGATAAATCTCATAGTTAGAGTTGGTCCAGTTCTGTCTTAGATCTGCTCTTAGTTCTGTTGCTATAGGTCTAGAATGTCGAGGGACACATGACACATGGAGCTTCTCTTTCCTCATCTCCCTTATTATCACATCAAATAAATTAATGTCTCATCAATACATGTTACTGACTTGACTTCTTCTCCAGAGTCCTTGTGCTTTATCATTTGCAGATCCTCATCAGGTCCCGAGCCAGGATGGTCTCCGGAGAGCCAAGCAGCATTGACCAAGGAGGGGACAATAATTCCTCAATTAATTTACTCTCCATTATATTATGAACTTTTTATTCTAATCAATGTTGCAAATACTATATTTTGCTGATGTTCTCCATTACACGTGGCATCTATTGCACTTCTGTCTGTCCTGTAAGAGGGATCCCTCACATGTGGCTCTCTCTGAGGGTTCTATGTTCTTTTTCCCCTGTTAAAATGTTTTTCTTGGTAGTTTTTTCTTACTCTTGTTGAGAGTCAAGGGCAGAGGATGTCACATCTTGTTACATTTTTGAATATGGGCTATACAAATAAACTTTGATTGATTGATTGATTGAAGTTTTAACCATAAGGGTTATCTACAGTAAAGAGACCAGTCTTATGGTAACAGTTAACCTAACCCTATGTGGTCAGTGTTTGGAGGTCAGCACTGTAACCAGTGAAACCCAACACACTGCAAACAGCTGTCCCTGTGCCAAAACCTGAAACCCAACCCAGCACTGACACACTAACACTCTGCAGCGCTGTGCAGAGAAGGGTGTTATGGGTAATCATAGGTCACAGAGGCTACCAAAGGGGGTGATACACACTTCCCAAATCTCAATCAATACATAACACAGACTTTTGCATCAAGCAAGCTGATTGACTGATTCACTTTGTCTGGCTATGGGTTCCAGAGATGAAAAAATACAAATTTAAAATCTACTACAAACAATGGAAGCTTTGCTTTGTTTTTCTGAATTAACGAGAAGTTGTCCTCCGCAGTATACAGTCACTAATGTTTATCAACAGAGCCATACTATTTCAAGTATCTCAAAATTTCTAAACCCGGAACCAAAATAAAACATGTCCTGTGCCCAGACAGGCTCCATCTCAGAGCCAGCTGCCTCCAGACAGCTCTCCTCTTGAAGTTAGACTACATAATGATCCAGTCCGGGGACCAGGCCCTCAGACTGTGGAAGGACAACATCAACTGCCCCGGGAAATTAAAGCAGCCCAGACCAAGGAGAGCCTCCCTGTCCAGGCCGAGGCACCTTCAAGTACAGATGGTTTGTCTGGAGTAACCCCTCAGGCACCGAGATCAGAGACCACTGTAGAGCGATTGTAAGACAATACTGGTCAGACAGGGACTGAGCATGTACCTGGTGGGTCAACAGTCAAAATGTTAGCTGGGGGTGTGTCTCTACCTGGAGGAGCAGCAGTGGGGGGTGCACAGGACATGGGACAAGTTTGATTCAATGCTCTCCATGTTTGATAAGAGTTCCTCTTGGGATTTTGAGGTAGGCTGCAGCTGATGTCTTATGCAGAAGATTTTAATGTAGACTTGATGCATCAAGGAGACCAGAAGGTGGTACAACATCCAAACACTAACAGAGTAACATGAGCAATTGTCACCCCCAAGTCTGAAGATGTCTCCCACAGCATCCCCATATATCTTCCTCTACAGGCATCACCCATTCTAACAGCACATCAATGAATGGCTAGAATTGCTGTCACTCTCTATGTTACATGTTGGTGTTCACATCCTGTTGGATAGTTAAGTCTAAATATGCAACTAAACCACATTGTGTCCTTTATGTCTTGTCACAGGTGAGATACACAGAAGAGTTGAAGTTCGTGCCTCCCTGTCTGGAGCATTTGAGTTAGATATGAAAGTGTAGACATTTCAATGTACTGTTGGTTGGTCCTTTATAACCTGACCTTGGGTACTGCTTAGAGAGAGAAGGGAGTAATTAGAAAGACAGTAATTAGACAGGCCCCACTCTCCCAATAGTGTACAGATGTAATGTAATATACATAATATATGATTTCATGTACAGTAATGTGTGAGGATGGTCAAAAATCCCTCCACAGGACACTTCAACTTTGTGACTGGAGGAGCCAGGGATCGAACCTGATATAACCACTGACCTTCTGATTAATGGACGACCCATTCAGAGCCACATCAAAGTGTTTAAAACCTCAGCAACTTGTTACAATTTGAACAATCAGCAGAGAGGTCAAAGTTCCTGCTGCTTCCGTTTGTTACAAAGATTAAAAAATGTGGTCTGTACATGTATTCTATAGCTGCTTCAGATTTGTGTCAGTGTTAATGCTGAAGATGTACCTGCACCATTTTGTTAATCAAACAATAGCTGATTACACAAGTATCCAAGAGTGACCATAAGTTAAACTGTATCCAAACATAATACTAAATGATTACCTCATATCTTATTATTGAGGTTTATTCCTGACCTGACACTGAGGACAAGCGAACATAAAAAAATAATCACAAGGATTTATTCTCAGTGTATATAATAATAATATGTAAGTCAGAACCCCATGAAAAACCTGAAAATTACAAATTACATTTTCTTGTAGTGTACAACATCACTTCAAGAACATATGAAATCAGTATCAGGGCATTAGTCAACAACATATAGGGGTAGTTGGGTAGTCTGGGAAATGTTTAGCAATTTCGACTTCTGTGAATTATTCTTTATGACTTATATCTGTTTTACACATTAGATCATCATATTGTACCTTTCTGTAATCCTTAAGATGTTTTCTAACCACACCAGAAGAAAGAATGGAGATATCATACTCAGAGGAGACATGACTCAGCTTTTAGTGTTATTTGAGTCCTTTAAAGTAGCTGTAATTCAACCTCTACTTAAAAAGCCCACTCTAGATCCAGAGGTTTTAGCCAATTACAGACCAATATCAAATCTTCCCTTTCTCTCGAAGATTCCTTGAGAAAGCTGTAGCCAATCAGCTGCGTGACTTTCTCTATAAGAACAGTTTATTTGAGGATTTTCAGTCAGGATTTAGAGTGCATCATAGCACAGAGACTGCACTAGTTACAAAGTTACAAATGACCTCCTAATGACATCAGACAAAGGACTCATCTCTGTACTTGTCTTGTTAGATCTCAGTGCTGCATTCAACACCATTGACCATCAAATTCTTTTACAGAGACTGGAACATCATATTGGCATCAAACGGACCGCCTTAAGCTGGTTTAAGTCCTATTTTTTAGATCGATCTCAGTTTGTTCATGTCAATGATGAATCCTCCGTGCATACCAAAGTTTGTCACGGAGTCCCACAAATAAAATCATTGCTGTTCAATGACAATGGGATTTTTGGTTCAATAGCGCTGTGGCTCTTGGTCAGCCTGGCTACAGTGCTGAAGATAAACCTGGGGTTGTTCTTATTGTCCTCTATTAGTCTAGAGTAATATGAGGTTCTGGCACGTTGAAGAGCTTTTTTATACACTTCAAGGCAACTCCTCCAGGAGGTAAAATTAACTTCAGAACGGGCGGAGCGCCACTTCCTCTCTAACCTCCGTGTTGCCTGTTTTAGGGTCCAAGTTTCAGAAGTAAACCACGGAGTGAACCTCCTCTGATGAATTAACTTCTTTTTCAGAGGAGCAATACTATCAAGGACAGTTTGACGTGATTAGGTTGTATTATCCACTAAGTTATCGAGTTCTGCAGGAGCGAGGTTGAAAAGATTATCATGCGTTTCATTTACGCATGGCTGCAGAATAGAGGGAATTATCTCTAAGGTCTAAGGTGTGGTTTAAGTTTTGAGTTGGTTTATCTACGTGCTGACTGAAACCAAATGAATCTATCAGAGTGTTAAACGCACCTCTAAGGCTATCATTTGCTTCATCAACATGAATGTTAAAGTCACCCATGATGATGATTTTATCTGCACTAAGGACTAATTCTAACAGAAATTCTGCAAATTAATTTAGAAACTCTGTATAAGCAGCAAGTGGGTGATAAAGGATGGTTAAATAAACAGGTTTGTGTTGTTTGAGGGTTGGGTGGGAAAGACAAAGGGTGAGGCTTTCAAACGATGTAAAATGTTCTTTAACTCGAGGGGTAATTGTTGCTGCTACCCCTCCACCTCTACCTGAACTTCGGGGAATATGTGTATTACTGTGGGTTGGAGGTGTAGCTTCATTTAGGATCACAAATTCATAGATGTAGGTCACTGATCCAGAAGCGCAGTGAAGTGTGTAGGAATGCAACCCTGCTGCCTGGTCTCGACTCTGAATTGTCAAGTTACATAATAATAAGTTATAATATTTCTAGCCATAAGAGAGGCTCTATCCAAAGTGGGGTGGACGCCATAAGACCAGGCTTTCCCCAGAATTTTGGTCAATTTTCTATACAGCCCACATTATTGTCCGGGCACCACTTCGACAACCAGCTGTTCAATTGATGCATGCGACAGATGTGAGTCAGCTGAGCCCAGCAGAGAAAGGTTGGCAGTACGATTCCTGTCAGCAGCAGATAGGGAAAAGGGATGCTGGGAGGAAATCTGAGCATTTGTCAGTTTCTTGATACTGAATACTCCCACCCTGCAAGTTTTGACCCTGTCCAATGGTACTTGCAGAGGACGACTGCTCAGCAGTACTGGTGGTATCAGTGGGTTGGGGGTTATCAGGGTTTGTATTCTCCTTCTTGTCAGCTGCTGTATCTTCCGTCTTTTTCTTTTGAGAGGTAGTTTTGCTCTTTACTTCTCCGTCCTCTTTGGTTTCTTTCTCTTCCTCAGACAAGCCTGTACTCTTGGTGGATTTCTTTATCTTCTCGCTGCTCCCTTTTGTTTTCCTGCCTAACCTTGACCTCCCTTCCTCTCCTTCTTTTTCTTTTCCATCCTGTCTTTTCTCTTTTCTTGGAGCTGCTCTTGTTAACATGGCCTTGCTCATTTTTCCTCTTTGGATGGACTTTGCTTTTTCATAGAGGGCTCAAGTTTACTTTGACCGTCACTTTTTGAAGGGATTGTTTTTTAATATTCTGTCTCCTTTTTCTTCCTTCCTTTTTGTCTCTGGAGCTCCTCCCCCTCTCCTCCCTCCAGATTAAACGTTACGTGTCTTGATTCTCTTCTGAAATCTGTATTTTTCATCATGTCAAACTGGTTGTAGTTCCTACCCACGTCAATCGGTCTGTGTTGTGGAGGGAAGCCATCAAACAGAAGAGAGTCTCTCATGTTGCTGTGAATCCTACCCGGTCTCAAACTGTGCTCTGGTGGTCTGTAGGTCCTGTGACAGCTCTCACAGTGTAAAGTCTCATTTCCATTACTCCTTCCTTCCACATCAGTCCTGTGGATATCCATGTTTCTGTTTGTTTTATAAGCTTTTAGGGTCTCAGGCCTCTCACTGAAGGCTTCTCTCCATGGATGAGGGAAAGAGTTGGAATTGCCAAGAGAAAGAAGCTTGTCAGGAATGTCCCTGCTCAGGATTCCCTGCTGAGTCCCAGGGTTTCTCCTCTCCTCCTCTGTCATCGTCATCCTCATTCTCGTCTCTCTTTCCTCCTCTACCTTTATCTCTCTGTTTGTCCCATTGTTGATTGAGATTGTTCCATCTCATCTGATTTGGCCACACACCCCTCTGTCCTTTGGTGCAGTCCAGGCACCTGACATGGCTGCCATCCTCATCCACTCTGGATCAAAAGTGGCCACTATCGTTTTCTAACATCATGGCTTTCCTGTCCAATGTTTGATTGCTACTGTTTTGCATAAACACGTCCCCCCTCTTCTCACTAACATCCACGTGGTAGACTTGCCATATGAGGTGCTTCCCTCCTCTTCCTCCTTCTGTCTTTTACTTTCTTTCAGTTTCTTCTTGTGAGACACTTGATAGTAAATCAGATAATAGGACTACGAGCCAACTCCACCTGAAGCACAGAAGGAAAGGAAGGTGTTTAATAGTCTCTAATGGATATTCATATTTATCTCCACAATTTTATTACATTTTCACAACATTTTACAAATTGATTTAGACCTTACCAGACAAATCATTCATTGGCTTCAAATTCAGTTCATTTATGAAACATTGTTTACAACAAATGAAGAATATTGTAGCAATGATTTGTTCACAACCATGATACGACAGGGGCTGCGTTCAGAAAGTATAAATAACCTCTTTTCTGAACAACTATATGTTGACTTCCCTGATGAAATATGTGACAGGGTCAAGAAAAGATCAGAAGTAGAAGCTGTAATTCAAGCCGATTCTATGATGTTTCATATGGAGCCAGTATATAAGCACATTCATTTCTTTGTTCAGGTCTGCAAATCACAAAACTGTGTTTCTTTATAGAACAAATAAATGTTTCTGTGTCCTGAAGCTGAAATGTTGCCTGATGATGTGACAAGGCTGAACTTATAAATGAAACAGTTTTTCTTTCATTATGTTGTGTATCATTCTCACCAATGGAGCAGATGACTGCAGCGATGGCCTGGTCTCGAGGGTACGGTCGTGACATCACACTGCAATGTTCTGATCGGAGGAGAAAAAGCCAACTGCAGCTGTGGCCCGATCACATACCATCCTGATTGTTATGAGGCTCTGAGAGGCAACAGGGATGAGATCTAGTTTTCATTTATTTTGTAATTATGAAGCAAATGTAAGAATGTTAAAATGACCTGTTGAAATAAGATGGTATGAGGAAATTACTACTTCACAAAGGCTGTCTTACTGCTCAGTACAATCTCATCATACTGTTGAGTTATTATATTACTGTTGAGTTTTCTTCCACCTGAAAACAAATTTGTGTTTGTGTGTTTCTGTGCATGCATGTGCATTTGTATTTATGTAAACACATATCTTAAAATTTTTAAGATCTTGACTATGCAAATGAAATTGACATTAATTAAATCTTTTAGTTATGGACTGTGCATGCATAGAATGTGTGTTACCAATGAGCCAGTCTGTGGCCAATGATGGTATCCTCAGAACAAACAGCGGAGGAAGCATTGCATGATGGGACAGATGCGGGCCTGTGATTACTGACAGCAGCAACATCAGCAAAACACCTTATGTTGGTGGGTCAGAGATGTTATGACTTTATTAATCGACTTGCAATATCTGCATTGGAATTAATTTCAATGATTGTATTATACTGATACGTATAGTGAGTATTCTATTTACAGGTGATATTGTGTCAGAGTCCAGGTAGCATGGGGAGAAGGTAGCATATCTTCCATAGGGCTGTTACCCAGCAGAACTTCATCATTATCGTCATCATCATCTACTGGCACCTTAAAACCATTCAAATGAATTATGTGAAGAGAGAGAGAACAGTGTGTGTGTGTGTGTGTGTGTGTGTGTGTGTGTGTGTGTGTGTGTTTGTATGAGAGTGTGTATGATTGTGTGTGTGGTATCATCAAAGGAGATTCAGGTCATCCACTGATGAATGACAGCCCACACACCGTGGTTAAATGAGGCCTATGTGTCTGCTAAAGCTCTTCCTCTGATGGACTTCTTTCTAGTGTGCCGTCCTCTCTGATGAAATATTATGAGTTACTCAACAACACTAAAGTTTTCATATTATTAACAGAATACTGCGGCTGATTAGTGAACATGACCAACTGCAGAAGTCTTCCATGACAGACTATGACAGTGTTATATACTGACACGTTTGCAGTTTCACCTCAAAGGGAAGTAGGGTGTGTTTTGTGCGAACCATAGCGCCACTAACCAAAATGTCAATTAAATGAAACGACAAATTAAACCTACTTTATTGCATTATATTTAATATCGATATTCAATCATCATCATAAACCAGCCACTAGGGATACTCTTTTGGGTAGTTCTAGTGCCGGTCCCAAGCCCAGATAAATGGTGAGGGTTGCGTCAGGAAGGGCATCCGGCGTAAAACTTGTGCCAAAACAAACATGCGGATCACAAATAGGAGGGGTAGTGGATATATTGGCATATGATCCGCTGTGGCGACCCCGAAAAGGGAGCAGCCGAAAGATGAAGAAGAAGATTCAATCATCATCATCATAATAATAATAAGGTCAGTAACAAGGTCATTGTGCTAGTACTGTGTTTCTTTTGCAAGTGATAACCAGGTGCCTCGCCTGCCATTTCCTAGTCAGCCTTTTCAGTAATCAATCCATGAGTATACGGCTGATTCTCATGTTCTCATCAACCCTCTAAATAAAAATTATAATCATCTCTCCCAGACAAAAAGCTCTGATTAACACACTGTTCACTAGCTGTCTTTAAATGATAGTGATTGTTCTGGAGGAAGATAAGTGTCTGGTCAAAATTCTACTCACAGCTGGAAGGAAGGCCATCACAAGAAGGTTGATTCTGGCTTGAAAGGAAAAAACCCACATATGGACAATGGTCAGATATAGTACAGGAAATATAAGTGATGTAAATGATTACTTTAGGTGTAAAGATTAGGAGTAAAAGTTGTATTTACCATAAAATTTGGGGGAAATGATACGGTTTAAATTTAATCTTGACAGCTGAATTACACTAAAAACTGTAAAATGTTCAAATGTAAACCCTCTACAGTTGTGGGGTTTTTTGTTATGTTTTGTTTTCCTTTTTTGTATATTTGATTTGAATATATGCATACAATCAATACGGACTTATATGGAAAAAGGAAACTTAGCAACTAGTATTTTTAGTCTTTGACCTATATTTCCTTCATACGGAAGCCCTAAAGGGTCATACATACATACATTTTATTCCACCCGTTTTCCCGTGATAACAAGATTATTTTCCTCCGGAAGGATTATCTCAATATCATGAGAAAATGATCTTTGTTATATCGAGATAACGAGATAATAAAAATAAAAAATCGCTGGCGGTTCTCGGCTTCCGTAGTCTTCTCAGATGACACACACTAATGTGTACATTATCTATAGCAAGGCATAAAGCTATTTCAGCCTGTGTCAGGCCTTGATTGAAGAGATATGTGATGCGGTGATCGGTATTCTCCTGCTCCTCTGACATTGCTACACTAAATGATGTTTCCTGCAATGATTTAATACGTTTTGTTTTCTCGAGATCTCAAATTAATTATCTCGTTATCACGGGAAAACGGGTGGAATAAAATGTATGTATGTATGACCCTTTAGGGCTTCCGTACCTTCATGCTGTACATGGAATATCTTCTCCCTCCATACAGGCTTGTGATGAGAAAATTTAATTATTTCAATAGGATACAGCTGATTAGCAATCACCCATTCCAGCAATGTGCACTTATGTTACCATGGAAGGAATCACTTTGTCTACATAAAGGTTCAGAAATGATTTAAAGTAATTAAAGTAATTCACATCAGAGCTCCACAAACTACCTAAATAAACTAACTTACAAAGTTATATGCCCTGCTGGCTAGTCTTGCACAAAAGCAAAGTGATCACACCACACTGAGTAGAGAACAAGAAGAGAATACAACGGTGACGGTCACATAATCACTTGTGAGCATTATTTATTAAAATTAGTGAAAAAATACAGATAGTTCTTTTTTGTTGTTGTTGTACATTATCAATGGCCCGAACCCTACGTAATGACCTTTGACCTGTGATAGACATGGCATCACATGGTCAAGACTATCTTCCCAGCAGCCCCAGGGGACTCGATGATGTCATGGTGGGCCTGGGCGGCCTTGTCGAGAGGATACTGGGAACCGACGACTGGACTCAGCCAACCAGCTTCCATTCCTGCGTAGAGAAACGCTGCGCTCTCCTTCTTCTCCTCCTGAGGGAAGAAGAGGGAGCGAGAGAAGAGATATATAGAAATTATTTTTACAGACCAGAGCATTGTAACAGGAGCAGCTTTTCTTGCCTCCATGTCAAAAGCTGTTTTCTAAACTATTAAAAACTATTAAGTGTGCTTCGTACCGGCGTAGCAAAGAAAAGAGCCACTCCCATGATGCTGCTCTCATTAGCCATGGTGTCTCTGGGGTTGATCTCTATGGGGCCCCTGGAGCCAACGACCTGAGGAGGAAGAGGAGAGCAGGTGATTAGCAGGCTAAATAAACAGAAAAAGAGATTGTGTGTTACATTGAGTGAAGAATAGGTTTGGTTTTGGGAACTGCCTGAGTTTTTTTGTTTTTTTTACTAAAGCTGTGTCTCAATTCAGGGGTCTACGCAGCCGACATCAGCCGCATCCTTCATTAGCCGTGTCGGCTGGAACTGAAATGAGACGGTCTGGTTTTCATATTGCATCACCAGTTTTTCCCGCCCTTACAACCGTTGCCTAGCAACAGAGCTGCGGAAAGGGTTATTTGGTTCACTAAAACGTTGAAAAGATGTGTTTTTTTAACATTTGTATTAGGTTTCATTTAAAAATAAATTCTTCTAATGTTTTCACCTTGCTTGCCATTACCTCTTTGACAGTGTGTCACAGAAGCACAATGAATCGTGGGCTATGTTGCTCAGGGGTGAAAGGAAGCATTTGTTCGCTGCATTTGTCGGAGTCTTCAAAATGGGACAGTCTAGTTGCACTGCTGTGATGCAAGTGGTCTTCAAATGCAGCTCTCGAATTGAATCACAGCTTTAAAGTAGCCATAATTGGAGGAGTGGGGGGGGTGGAGCCAGATTAAGAGCTTGAGACACTGCACACCCACCTACAACTGCAACCTGCACCCATTGGATGGTTTTAGCAATCTTTATAAGTGACAGTCCAGTCGACATTGATGTCATACAAGGTTTTTCAAAGTCTGGGTCATTTAAACAGGATGTATACTAGTGCCATGGGATCAGTGAGTGACTATTAAAAAATGATGAATTATCCATTAGCAGTTACTGATTGCAATGTACCCCGTCTGTTCTGCACTTATAAAGAGCATCTCCGCAATGATGTGTGCCGTATAAAGTGGAGAACACAGTGGGATCCAAAAAGTGTTATTCTAACATCATCTGTACACAAAGGCAATGTGCGTGCCAACCTGTTACTGAACATACAGTTTAAAGCTGCACATTGTAATCTTCAGATAAATCCTCCCTAATGATATGACCCAGACCCATCTTACTTTGTCCACTAGATTTTGGAAAAAACAGACTTATTGCCCTAACATGGAAATGGAGATAATATCCTTGAAAAGTGCAAGTCATGCTAAACCAAAAAACATGTTTAGCATGCCTGTGAGAGATGAGTCTGAGAGGTAGAACATATTTAAAAGGACTTGTCCCTTTAAACTCAAATTTCTGCTTCCACAACATGATCACTTCTTTATTGCAATATTTTACCTAAACCACCGCCTGATCATTCACGTTAACTGACATTTGAGACAAAGTAACTGCAGAGCATTTATGTGATGTTTAATTCCTGAAAATTCCTAATAAAATATAGTTTGTGGAGCTTATAGATGAAGACAAGTGTGTTGGCTTTGGTAGAACCACAGAGTGTACAGCTACTGACCGTGACACGTCCTCCATAGGCCAACATCTGGAGGTCTTTGCTCAGGTTGACATTTGACAGCATCTCCACTATCACATCTACGCCTCTGCCATCTGTAGCTTCCTGGAACAAGGGGTTGTCAGTGTTATGACGCTGATTCACTTCTTACCAGGTTAATTGACCATCACAATGACAGACCAATCAGATCACTGGAAAAAGAGAGTCATCATTCTACAGGATCCCGACACATGGCTTGATCACTGCCAGACCTGTTCAATCCAAACATCACTTAAATAGAACCTGTCTGGTAATGTGGAGCAGGTGAAAACAACAACACATGATGCTGTGAGCTAAAGAAATTCAGGGAAAAGGGTCTTAAATGCTTCATTGTGTAAAAGTAGTTTTCTTCCTGGTGTTTGTGTACTTGTGTGTTTACCATGATTTTATCTGTGTAGCCCTGTTCTCTGTGATTAAAGGCCATGTGAGCTCCATTGTTGAGGACCAGCTTCATTCCCTCTGGTGTCCCTGCTGTTCCTAACACCCTGAGACCCAGAGCACGGGACAACTGACACGCTGCCACACCCACCTACACACACACACACAAAGAAAGAAAATTAGGATGCAGAAATCATAGACTGTTTTAAGTAAATAGAAAAATAACAAAAACTCTCACCCCTCCACTGGCTCCATGGATGAGGACAGTCTCTCCAGCCTTAGAATGGGCTCTGCAACACAACACATGGCAGAATAAAACACATTTGTCATATCAATAAACATCACTCTGTATTTTCTGTGTAAAAAAACCTGAACAGATCTTCTCTCTCCTAAAAGAAAATAAGAAGTTAAAATATTTAAATACGATAAAAACAAGTACTATTCTCTCTGCTGTTTTTTTAAGCTCTACTTTTTAATGCCATTACTACAAGGTTCATTGCAGCTGTTAAAAGTACCATTATTAAATCTATAAGTTAAAATGTAACAACCAATCTGACAGTGCTTTAATCTTTATGGTTTAATTGTTATTTATTGTCCTGATGGTGTTAGTGTGGGAAAGCAGTTAAAGTAAATAAGAAGAAAATGATCTTCGCATTCAAACTGCTCTCATGTCATTTAAGCATCTGTTTAGCTTGACACTGGGATTGACAATGATATAATGTGAAGCTACACTAGCAACATTGGTAATTCAATGACACTGGGCTGCTGAGAGTCTGTGATGACAATAGCAATAACATATTGTCTATTTACATAATATAAGCATTGGAATGTACAGGATGTAGGTATTGTTTTCTGAATAAGTAAACATAATTGTGCATAAATTATTCAGAGGGAAAAAAGGCAACATGAAAAAAGGCTGTTGACCTCATATGTATGTGTTCGTCCACCACCATGGTGCAGCTGCAGCCTCTAACAGTGACATGGTCTTACTTGTGAATCAGAGCTCTGTAGGCAGTGAAGTAAGGAATCCCTATGGCTGCTCCCTGTGTGAAATCTAAAGCATCGGGCAGTTTGTGGACGCAGTCGTCAGCTGCTACAGTGAACTCCGCATAAGCTCCAGACTCTGTGGCTGTGGTGAAGACTCGATCTCCTGCCTGCCAACACACACACACACACACACACACACACACACACACACACACACACACACACACACACACACACACACACACACACACACACACACACACACACACACACAGCAGCTTTCTGGGTGTTAATCAACAGGGTGAATGTTTCCAATAGATGTTATGTATTGTACTATCAAGTGCTTAAAATGTACTAAGACATACATTTAAATGGACATGTATTTTTTACTAAATGATATCTCATCAATATCAACTGTATCCACCAATAATTCTGTTTAATGTGCAGTGTTTTTTTTATTCAGACCTTAAATCCAACCACTCCTTCACCAGCTGTTTCCACCACTCCAGCTACATCGGTGCCCGGTGTGTACGGCAGGGTGGGTTTACGGCTGTAAGTCCCAGCACGGATGTAGGTTTCCACAGGGTTCACGCCACAGGCCTGGACACGGATCAACACCTACAGCAGAGAAACATCATGGAAGAGCCAGAGGCCGGACAGTTCAAAACCTACATGTTCTATTTCAGACAGAGAAATAAACATGCAGAGGTTTGTGCGGTCATATAAGACATTAAAAACCAGGGCCAAGTACAACAGACAAAATAAGAGTCCATTAACATTAAGCTCAACTGTCACAGCACAGCTTATCCTTTGTTTATTATAAGCTGCATTTACTATTGTCATATTCATAACACACTGTGTTATCTTTATTATTTGCTTCCTATTTGATTGGCTTAAATTCTATAATATTAATGCACTATTATGTTTATTCATATAGACAAGCCTTAATCAACAGTTCAAAAGCCCCAGTTCATACTACATACGTGGTAAGAAATGTGTGCCACTAAAGTACACCATCAGCCATGTCGACTCATCCATCCTCTGGTTTTAACACCGAAACTGTTTATATTAAATGTTTGTGTTGTTCTTTATCATGCTGCTGTGATTGTCATGTGTGTGAAGTGATGAACACGCAGTAAAACTTTAACAAGGTTGTGTTGTTCCATCATAGAACTGCGAAGCTGCAACCTACAAGCAACACAACAAATAAAAACATTCATAATCAATACATCTGACAACTATCGTCTTTAATAGTGTACTGACTGGTCAGTGTATGTTATCCAAGAAAATAGTGAAAATTACCCAGATGCCAAAGTTCACATTATCTAATTGTAAATCATTATACAGCAGTTGCCAGTTAATTTTCTGCCAGTTGACTAATTTGTTAATCAGTAATTTCAGCTCCAACATACATACTGTCTAAACGGACATATGTGGTGTGGGTCAAGAGGGGCCCGATAGCAAATGTTGTACTCTGGCCCGATCAGGAGGTTCATCCGGCCATGCAAGCAGTCACATCAGACCACTGCAATGCCCCATCTCTGGACACCTACAGAAAACTCCTGAAAACCTACTTGTTCACCACAGCTTATGGACTCTAGCCTCAGCCAACCATTACTATTAATATCTTGTGTTCTTGTTTGTTACTTTTTATTATTGTATCATTGTTTCTTCTCTCTGTAAAGCGCCTTGGGTACCCTGAAAGGCGCTATACAAACCCAAGTTCTCATTATTATTATGATTATAAACATGGCTGAAGTTGAACCTGTGTGCTGCTGTCTGTTTGCTGAGATTATTCCCACAAGGCAAACAGAGATCACGCTTAACAGTGAAGTCAGGTGTTGCAGCTGCACAGACATGAGACAGACTCCGGTGTTTAAAAAGTACTACTGACACTATGACATGGGCTTCAGCAGCTTCACTGTCCTGTTCTAATCATGTGACTGCAGGAGTCTTTGCACTGACAGGACCAGGGTCAGCTGTGATCAGCCGTGTGTCTCACCTGTCTGAGTCCCGGCTGTGGAACGGGCACCTGTGAGCACAGGCTGAGAACCGACGGAGCTCCGCACTCACTCACTCTGATGGCTCTCATCACTCTGCTGCCCGACATGTCTCACTGATCACGGGCTGTCTCACGCTGACCAGTGAGACCTTATAGAGTCTCTGGTCTCACTATGGTGCCACTGGTGAGCTCTTCGTGAGAGGGGGCGTGAACACTGACTCCTTCCGCGGTCTTAACATGGTCGGTCAGAAGTGCATCAGCGCCACCGTGTGGACTGGAGTAAATCAAGCCGCCGCTTTCTTCTGTCCAGTGGTTTCCAGCTCACCATCACGTGGCTTTCCCCCCTCATACTCAGGATGAGCAGGATAATCTAATGTATTTATAAATGTTGATACAGTCATAAATACATAAATAAAACAACTTTATTTATAATAGAATATATATAGGGCAGGCCTGATCATAATTTTTTTCTTTTTTCAAATAATTAAAAAATATATTTTTTTCTCTCCTTTTCTTTTCTTTTGTTTCCTTTTTTTAATTATTTAATCAATCATTTTTATGTCATTATTATCTATTTCTCCTGTGAATTTAGTTCTAACTATAATCTTGGTCGTGACAGTCAATTTCCTTTCTTGTTATTAAATACATAAAGTTGGTATGACGTTTCTTTATTCAGATCCCTCTTATTATTATTCAGTAATATTATCAATTAAACAACTTCACTCAGACAAATTACAGTTTAACTTGATATCCACACGAGACTGGATTGCTTCAAATTATCTAAACTATGTAGATAAGTAGCAATAACCCACACATTTGTCTTGTTCACTATAAGATCGTTAGTTTGTCTCTGGATTAGTTTACATTGATATTCTCATGTTCATTTAGTTGCTGATATACATGCGACTTGATCATAATGATTTAGCCAGGAGTGGGACTAGAACCAGCGACCTCAGGGTATATGTCACGCAATTTTCGATAGCTAAAATGGAATAATTAACAGCTGTGTTCCTTCCACAGACAAATTGAAATGGGGAGTAATTAGAGAAGTTACAAAAAGGAATCAAAACAAAGGCAGAAGAAAAAATGGAGGGCTATGGATTTGGGTTTAATAATAAAGATCTTTCTGTGTATGTAATATAATAATAATAATATATTGCAGAGAGTATGAACCGAAAGGCAATATGGATTGGTGAAGTGTTGAGCTGGACCTGACCTGGACCCACACACACTTACACTCAGTGGTTTGTAAATAAACACATTTTAACAAATTAATATGATATTAATATGGATGACAGGACTACATTTTATTTACTTATCTTTTATATCTTCGTTTTATTTAAAACATGTTCTTATCATTATTTGTTATCATTTGTATTTATTTATTTTGTCTCATTTTAATTTTACCTTCTGTTAATTGTTTTTAGTCTTAACCCAATCCTCCTATAATTGTATTTCTTATTATTTTCTCCACATGTTTTTGTGGCTGCAGCTTCTGCAGTAGCTCACAGTCTGTGCAGCACATTGTTCATCCACCAGGAATTAAATATGCTATGTAAATCATGTTTTGCCTGCTTGATTACTCTGTGCTGTGCTGACAGGTAAGGTTTCCTGTTCAAAACAGTGACCAGTTCAAGAGGAAACATTCAACCATTCGTTACTCACAGCAAGAAACTACAAAATAAAACAAACAGGAGAGTTTTGAAATTATGTAATAACATGAGATCAGGTAAACGTTTTTTTAAATGCTTTTTAAAAATACTACCGAATTTGCACTAACCAGATTTCGGAAATCTTGCATGGGAGACGGAATTAAATATTTCTGGAGATGGTTAATGCCATACTCATTGTCAAAAAATTGGGATGATCAGGGAGACTGATGAGCCGTAGAGACATTAAAAAGTTAACAGTTGTATTGCCGTCTCGAAATCTGAGCTGTGCTTTCAAAAGGGTGCATTACAAGCCTACAAAGCCAAGGTGGCTGACTAAATGGGAAACTTCTCCATTCCACAGATTTATCCAACCTTGTCTTTGCCAAACCAAGGTTGTTTTGTCATTAAGAAATGGGTATGTGGGGGAATGTGGGGAAACTGGATAATCTTCTACTGACTGAAGTTAACATGCCAGTTCTTGTTGATTATGATCCAAGCCTTATAAGAGTATGACCTGAAATAATGCGTTTGCTCTCCGATTATGATCCAAACCTTGGAGTGTGACTACACTGATGGCAAGGTTTTAAAACTCAAAGTCGTCATACCTGATCAACCATCCAAACATGTAAGTACTGATAAATATTTCAGGTATTGAGACCTTTGTGAAGACAATTCTGTCTAATTTACAGTAAGGATATCCTGTAGATATAATCTGGGGTTATTTTATCTGTGAATGATCATGTCAGATGCTTTTCATTTTTGTCAGTATTCATCCTTGTTCAGTCATCTCTTTGTTTATTCAATAATGTCCTCATCCAAATTTCAATTAACGTATATTATATTAAACATTTAACATATAATGTATAACATTATATTTTTGCGGTTATACCTTGCATGTTGTCTTTTGCAGAGGTGGCAAAAGTGCTCAAAGACACATGGTTTGTCAATTGTAGAAGTACTGATTCAACTCCTTTACTCAAGTAATAGTAAGAAAGTACAGGTTCTGAAAGCACAAAAGTAAAAATGAATTTTTAACTTCATGATACACGATGCCTCTTCTGATTACTCTGCAAAATGAAAGTTGTAGGCACACAAAATAGGTTACTTTTCTTCTTTTGTTAACAACCTGCACAGAGCTGGTACAGAGAAACAAATCACTGGACACATTCTAGTGTTGCTGCCAAATTCCAGACAGAATCAAAAAAAGACTGAACTGAACCGAGGTCCTGCATGAGCACCTGGATCATTTTTACAGGGAATAAATGGATAAGGGAATGTGCTGGTCTTGATTCAGTCCCTGCCCTTTGTAAACACCGTCCGTCGCTACTACCAATTGGAGGGTGTAGTGAGGTCCTCGGATCGGCCCCGCCGGAGTTGGTCACGGCCCTGACTATCTAGAGGAAGTAAAAGTCGAAACAAGGTGTGTCTGTAGGTGAACCTGAGGAATTATCATTACCGGTACAGCAGCCCGACCAACCTCCGGACACTAGAGTCTCGTGCTGTCCCGCCCGGGCGCGCGCGTATCCCGAGGAGAGATGCTCCGTGCGTAAAAGCGTAAAAACAAGTAACGAATCGAAAATAAAAACTCAAGTAAAGTACAGGAACCTGAAAAATCTACTTAAGTACAGTAAGAAAGTACTTGTACAAAAATTCCTCAACATTAACATTGTACAAAATAAGTGAAATATTGTTATCACCCATTTGTCATAGAAGCTTGATTTGTTTTAATATCTGTATCAGTCTGCATGAAAGGTTTGTGGGGGGAGAAAAGGACTCATTGCGTTATCTCACTACTCTCCTGGGGGCACCAGTGGCTCACTGGATCCCAGTCTCACATCTGTACAGCCAGCCACTGAAAACAACATGGATCATCCTGATGGGGGGGTAGTCACATAATACTTCATACTCGAGTGAAGAACAGGTACCTATACACCTGTACTTAAGTTCAGTGCATATCAGTGTGTACTTTCAGGGTAACCTACTTGATGGAGAGATGACTCTCTCTCTCTCTCTCTCTCTCACACACACACACTGACTTTCTCTTTCTCTCTCTCTCTCTCTCTCTCTCTCACACACACACACACACTGACTTTCTCTTTCTCTCTCACATACACACCCTCTCTCTCTCTCTTTCTCTTTCTCTCTCTCTCACACACACACACTCACAAACACGCTCTCTCTCTCCCTCTCTCTCCAGTTGCAGCCCCGCCTCCCCCTCCTCCTCGAGCAGCTGCCCGGCAGCAGCACTGAAGAGTGACCGGACCAAGGGGCGACATGAACGGGCCTCAGCTCAGCGATCTCCCGGACGACTCAGAGCAGCTGGATCCGCATGTGAGCGGGCTGAGGCAGAGAGCCCTGCAGAGCAGCGAGCTGTCCGCCGTCACGAGCTTCTCCCGGGGATTCCTCCTTAAGTTTCTACGGGCCAGAGACTTCGACGTGGAACTCTGTCTGAAGGTACCACACTTGAGTCCAGGAATAAAAACCTCTTCCTCAGGAGAACACTATGTACCTGTAGAGAGTCTGAGATGTTACTTGAGTGTAACTTGATGAAGGTTTGGGCTGTTGTTCACTGTGCAGGGGAGAATCGTACACTCTGTGGTTGTACCGTGTGCACGATCGATCACAGAGCATGTGCTCACATGTTAATATTAAATCTAACCCAAGACACACATGAAAACTCATCTTCTGCAGGCTGGACAGCGTACACCACACAATGTCGCAAATACTGTCAATCTCTAATATTTGTTTTTTATTTCACATGTACTTGTACTTCAGTATTTACTATGTCATACTTCAACTCTCATACATTTCAGTGTAATGTGTGTGTGTGTGTAACATTCATGCTGTTTACAGAGTGACTGAACATTAGAAGAGAGGCAATAAATGCACACAACTGGTTCAAACTTCAATTCCATGTGATTGAAAGCCAATTGAAAATGCAACAGAAACTTCTCTAGCAGATTTCGAAAAGAATGGGGCCATGGTGCAAACTGAAGGCAGGATGTTTCATGTGTTCTGTGTGTGGGACACAACAAGCTGTGTCGTCACATTGCGACTGCACTCACAATGAAACTGTCTTGTGACCTGACAGAGCTGTTGAGAAACTGATGTCTGAATGTTGTGAAAATGCTGTTGATGACAACAACATGGGCGAGTGTCTCTAAATGTGTATTTCATTATTTCTGAGGTGAAAGAATGCTAAGTTGGTGATGTTATTAGTGATAAAGGTTTAGGTCAGCACCAACAATATCTCCCAGGTCCTTGACTTGGTCAGTGGTGAGATAACAGACTCCATATATGCACAAAGCTGCTTGTGAGCCTCGCACCAGCCACATCGGCATTAGCGCTGTGGTCTTTTCTTTATTTGGTTGCAGGTGTGTGTAACATCTAGAGATTCGTGTCCTTCAGGCAGTAGAGCAGTGAATTCAAAGTGCTGATGTTTTACTTATAACAGTGAAATGTGGAGTGTGTTGTCTGTGTAGCTTTGATCACTGATCATATGTTTGCTGAAGCATGTGAGGACTGAACAGGAGAGACTCAGTTCATCATCTCGATATAATTACCGTGAAATGTCCACGTTGATATGATCTGAAACATTGGAGGGCGGTGTCACACAGACCTTCCAAACTCTCAAGCCTGTGAAGTCTACAGTGTTGAATGCTGAACTTTAAACCAGTATTGTAGCCTGCTTGGCATCAGTGTCAGTCAAAGTCACTGACAACCTAAATGAGAGCAATTTGGGTGAGTTCAGAGTCCAGGGTGCTGATAATCTTCTGTAAGTGACCAGATGATGGTGCAACTGATGACAAACAGTTTCCTCTATTATTTTACTGAGGTGGACTGCCCTTACAGTTACAATGCATTCGTTGGCCAAGGGTTGTTTTTACACATAAACATTTTGAAAATTTATTTTCACAGAAAAATGTAGCAAAACTATATAATACATATTTACATTGACACTACAATCTCATATCACATGACAGGACGACAGAGCTGGATACCCCAACTCTAACAGGGGCAGCTGTTAGCTCTTATTACTTCTCACAGTTAACACTATAACTAATGTAACTCACTAAATTATTATTCTGTGTAAAGCCATGGCAGCTGCATAATATTTTTACAGATTATATCTGTTTTATTGTCTTTGAACTATATGTGTCACATGACTATTTTGAGAGTGATACTTGGCCCAAGTTAATAAAGAGGTGAAGTGCAGAATTTGTGTATTTATTCACTGCAGATAAAATAATGTAATAATAAAATCATGTCCAAAAAGTGCATGAAGTCTTATCTTAATGCCAACCATACTGTGACTTGTCAAAGACTGCATCTGCCATTATTCTAATATAAAATACCCATAAACTAGCTAAAGTCTAAATTATATATAAATAAATACATAACAAAATATAGATATTTTGCACCAGCATATCGATAATAACATCTCATTAGTCAGGTTGAGGATATATTGCTGTTTCAATATTTTGTCCCACCCCTAACTCTGACCATTCTTCTTCCGACCCATCCCTCACCAGTCATCCAACACATAACTGTCATACATGCACACAAGTACTCAATTGTAAATCGTATACTATTTCGAATACTGCCTCTGTGCATTCTCATTGACTTTCACTTAATCAAAAAACAAATGGTGTGTTTCGTTGTGTAAAAGCGCACAGCTCAGACACACAGTCCAGTACTGGAGTTGACGTCAGGCAGGAGGTGACTGAGTTACTTTTCTGTGGTAAAAGTGTGAAAGACTGTGAAAGACTGTGAAAAACAAAAACATCTCTAAAAACAACCAGTGATCCAGGGGTGTTTTTACAGTTGGAATATATTCCTAAAGTGTTGTTTGTAAACAGTTTTGTTACAGCGGTGCTCCATGTAGAGTGTTCAGTTGGGAGCTCAGCAGAGAGGGTGAGGTGCTTATCTGAATTTGAAAGCAGCTGGAGCTCGGCCATGTGGGTCTAAGCTCTGTGGCCGTAATAAACACACAAACTGAAGGGATAGTTCACCACAAAAATATCTACTCACCACTGCCCCGATGGAGGGGTGGGTGAAGTGTTTGAGTCCACAAAACACCTTTGCAGTCTCAGGGGTAAACAGTGTTGCAGCCAAATCCAATACAATTGAAGTAAATGTTGACCACTTTTTGAGCCAGAAAAAAAATGAAAATGCCTCCATATTGCTTCTGAGCTGTCATCCAAGTGTCAGTAATTACCAAAATTCAAATTCGACTATGTTTTCAGCCTAAATGTCAGCTAAACATGGTGTTAATGACCTTGTTTCCAGTAGAATTTGAATGTCGGGGCTTATAGACACTTGGTTTTTACATTTGAAGAAGGAGTCACCATTTACTTCAAATGTATTGGATTTGGCTGCAACACTTTCTAACCCTGAAACTCCAAAAGTGTTTTGAGGACTCAAACACTTCACCCACCCCTCTATCGGCATAGTGGTGATTAATTTTTTTTGGGTGAACTATCCCTTTAAGCTGCTAGTTTTATTTCCCTATATGATCCTCAGCAGCAGGGACGTTTACTCTGAGGGTTTGGATCAGAAGCACACAGCACACATCTTCTTTGATGCACTGCTTCAGCTACAGGTCACATAGGTACAGTAGACTCTTGTGATTTCCCTCATTGTCCCTGAACATTGCATGTGTCCTGTGCAGCTGTTACTGAACTATCAGCGGTGGCGGAGGGAAAGTCCTGAGCTCAGCGGCTGTCTGTCTCCCTCCTCTGTGCTTGGCCTCCTCAGCACATCGTATCACGCCGTTCTACCGCAGCGGGACCATGCCGGCAGCAGGGTGCTCATCTACAGGATCGGTGAGTACTCAAAGCAGTTATGCAATTACTGTATCCAGCAAATGTGTCGTTTTTAATGTTAACCTAAACATCACTTTAAATATATTTGAAACATGAGACAGAAAAGACAGAATCACTTACATTTTTAATCTGTAAAATTTCAGTCCTGGTTTTCAATAATAACTACAACTGCAATATGACGAACACATTATGTTTACTGTGGCGGCTTCACAATAAAATCATTTTTCCTTATAAATTCTTTTGATGTGAAGCAACAGCAGTAGGAGGATTTATTTACACAAGCAATAACTTAAAGGTTCAGTGTGTCGAATTTAGTGATATCTAGTGTTGAAGTTGCATGTTGCAGCTGAACACCCCTCACCTCACCTTCTCCTTCCAAACATGAAAAAGAAACTGTGGTAGCTTCAGTTGTCATAAAAACTCAAAAGGTGTTTAGTTTGTCCAGTCTGGACTAATGTAAAAAACATGGTGGCCTCCGTAGAGAGGGTCCCCTCGATGTAAATATAAAGTATTTAAATATAAAGGGTCTTTTCTGGGGTAAAGAAAACTACAATTCATATAATTTAGATGAAATGAATTAGTGAAAACATCATGAGGATTATTCTGCATTAAATTTATGCCAATAGCCAATAATCCCTTTCACCTAAATCTTACACACTGGACCTTTAATAGTTAAAATGAGTGAACGTGTTAACACTAAGATCAAACTGTGCTGGATCAGTTACCAGCCGCATTGTTTCCTGTCAATCTCTGGTGCTCAGGGAGGAAATCTCAATCCAGCATCCAGAGATGAACTGAGCAAAATGTGGTATATCTGGAGATAATCAGTACTGGCCAATGACTGCACACATAAGGGAAGATAAAAAAAAGGGGGTTATTTGAACTGCAATAAGCTCAAGAAGATGGTGCAAGTTCATTTAGGCTGAGTTCAAATCTTGTTAGTTCAATGTCAGTGAAAAAAGTGTCTAGGAGCATGGTTCAAAGAGGTGGAGTTTAGTGTCTTTGTGAATCACTTGTTTTGGGTGTAACATGCAATAAACAAAGTAGAGTGTAAGTTCAATATGATGAATCATACTTCTGTCTTTATAACCGGCCTTAAAACAATAGTGGAATACATGCACCACTGAAGCACTGCTGCCTCAGGATAGCACTGCACCAGCAAAACACTCGATTACATACTATGTTACAGTTTTTCACAATTGTTAAAACACGTTTTTTGAATCCTCCTGTCCTTTTCTCAGAATTCTAAACACAAAACTCTTTTCTCAAACTACATTCACAAAACCTCTGATTCTTTTTGCAAAACCACACCATCGCCTCAGAATAGTTTTACATGTGCTCAAAGCCGAACAATGTTGTCAGATCATGCACGAATCGGTCAAAATAGAAAAACTGCTGAGCTGTCATTAAACACCACACCAAAAAATTGAAAACACAGTGGTCAAGGCATGTTGCTCATGGAGAAATGTTTATTGGTCACAATAAAGTACTGGGTCAGGCCACAGCACTTCATTCACATCACACGTTATATTTGCCCTTGCCAGGCAACAGGGAAAAAACCCTAGTGTGCCGTACCCAGCCCTGACACATCTCCTCACCAATGTCATCACAGGCTAGTTCCATGGCCTCAAGAAGATTACAGTAAGCCTGGTGTAGGGCTGTCGCTCATTCAGCTTCCATCTCCGAGTGGAGGAAAACAATAATAATAATAAGAAGAAGAAGAAGAAGAAGAAGAAAATAGAGGACTATTGCATTGAGGAAGGGAGAGTACGGCGGCAAGTATAGGTTACTGTACTGATATTCTGATTCATATTGAACCATTCTCTGACTTGGACAGCGCGGTGAAAACTAACATTGTCCCAAATTATAACATAAATAGGCCATTCCATCATCTCATGTTCCTGCTGTTCATTTGCAGACAACACATCTCTAAGACCACCGAGAAAGGTGAGAAGGTGCTGGGTGTTATATATGTATAGTATATGGCCCCAGAGTGGCATGATGGTGAAGAACACCCCGGTTGCTTATAGCAGCACGCAGTGTTATATTACAGTACTGTACCACCATCAGAAATTGCCACTCTTCGTCTTCCACTCCCTCCTCTTCCTCTGCCTCCTTCTTGTCCTCCACTTCTACCTCCTCTTGTCTACCTCCACACTCGTCCTCTGTGTCTCTGATCCATTGTTGTCATGAGCTTGCAGGACCAACCTGCTTGCACTCTGAACTGGCTTATATTGGTTGTCATGTTGTCATGACATGAAGAGAAACAAGTGGGATCAATTTTGAATGGTTGTGTTCAATGGATGACACATGTGTTTCATTTGTGTTCATATTTTGCCACTGGTTTTTACCATTATGCATCACAAATGCATCACAGTGAAAACTGTGTTTTATTGCATGAGAATGTGTTTAGAGCTTTGCAAAAGGAAAGACTGAGATCTGCAAATAGTGTTTTACTAGGTGAAGATAGTTTATGGTTTTGTCAAAATGATGCTCAATTCAGTGAATGAGTTTAGAGAACTGAGCAATTGATTCACACAACAGGAATTAGTGTTTTAGCAATTCAGAAAAACTGTAAGACAAACACATCTATGGGTGCTCAGACGGGCGCAATTGCATCATACATTTTATTTATAGGCACCTATTAGATTACTCACCTCACAAGGCAGAGATAAAAACACAACAAAAAAATGATCTTCAAAAACTTAAATAAAATATGTAGTTTGGCTAAATGGAAGACAATCAAACTGAACATGCCAGTTTAAAAAGATGGGTTTTGAGATGGGATTTGAAAATGGAAAGAGCGCCAGTGTTATGAATACAAAAAAATAACAACTGATCTGAAACTATATTAAAGGCACTTCTGTTGTACTTGATGCCACTTTGTGCCACTTTGCTTGAGGTGTAAATTTACATTCGGCATAGTGAAGTTGTTGAATTTTTTCATGACTTGCGGACATTTTAATAGAGTACAGATTTACTTAAGCAAACAGTAAAAATATCCCTTTTTTATTGTCAATTATTTGTCTGTGTTCAACTAAATAATCCTAAATAAGGTTAGTGTTAAATAAATGTCCATTTAAGATTATTTAAGCAGTTTCCCTTTTTTGTAATTATTAATTTGTAGTATTTCATTATTTGCAAATAAGAAGAACAGCATTATATTAGTGTTTTGTATCGGCCGTCAGCAGCCCAGCTCTTTGATTATTGCCATCGGCCATTGAAAAGTCCATATCTGTCAATCAAGAACATCATACAAACATCTTTGCTGAAAAAATGCAGTCCGAAAATCAATCAAAATATTTTTGTATAGCCCAGAGTCAAAAATCACAATTTGTCTCATAGAAGTTTGGTTTCATGAAGACAACCTGTTATAACTGCCATGTAAATTATAAACATGTGATTTACAATTACTCAGTCTGAAACAAGGAAAAAAACTGAACTGGAATCTTTTAAGTTAAAAACCACAAACCAAGGCAGAAATCTTAGAGTAGTCATTGACTCAGACCTTAACCTTAACAGCCACAATAATACAATGACAGCGTCTTAAGAACATATCGAGGATTACATTTATTTTATTTTATTTATTTAGGCATTTAGCAGACGCTTTTATCCAAAGCGACTTACAAGGGAGACGTAACATTCAAGCTACATAGCAACAAGGATCTTAGTGTAACAATAAATACTACCCTATGTTTAAGGGCAGAGATTAAGTAATAATTTGCGGGAGATGGTGGTAGGGGAAAGGAAAGGAGAGACTAGTAGTGCTTGAAAGCAGAGGAGTGGTAGAAAGAGAAAGAGTGGTGTTTTCAGCAATCGTTCTGTAGGCAAGAATAAGTGACTTGATCTTAATGTGAACAGGTACAGGCAGCCAGTGAAGCTCAGTGAAGCAGTGAGGTAACATGTGCCCTCTTTGGTTGGTTGAACACCAGACGCGCCGCCGCATTCTGGATCATCTGAAGAGGTTTCACCGCACAAGCTGGCGAGCCCGTTAATAGGGCATTGCAGTAGTCGAGGCGGGAGATCACCAGGGTTTGTACCAGCAGTTGGGTAGCATATTGGGTCAGGTACGGCCTGATTTTTCGGAAGTTTTAAAGTGCGAAGCGACACGACCGGGAGGCCGAGGCAACATGGTCCGAGAATGTCAGTTGGTCATCGATGATGACGACTAGATTCCTTGCAGCCTTGGTAGGAGCAAGAGTTAGGGAGTCAATTTTGACATCGATGTTGTGATGTATGGCTTTTTTGGCTGGAAAGACCAACATCTCAGTTTTTGCCAGATTCAGTTGAAGATGGTGATCCTTCATCCATGTGGATATGTCAGATGACTTACTGTTTGTCACAGAAGGTTTTGGAAGAACTTGACCATGCATTTCTCTTCAGCTGACTTGACCAGTGTAAAGCTGTGTTTACAGGTCTCTAAATTATCCCTCAGAAAGCTGCAGTCCTCACTAACACCAAGAAAGTGGATGTCTTATGTTGCTTTTACAGTTTGTCATGATGCCTTTTTAAATTTTATGTGAAAGCCCTTTGAATTGCCATGGTGTTGAAATGCGCATTAAAAATAAACTTGCCTTGCCTAAGAGAGAACATAAGAGTTATTGTCAAAAATGATGTAAGTGGGCATATTTCATATCAAGGAGTCTTGTTGTTTTCACAGTCCATGGTCAAGGTCACATGACCATGTGTTGTTTTGAACAAAATATCTCAGCAATGCCCAAAAGGGAATATGATTACATGTGGCACAATCATTTACTCAGACTCAAAGAGTTTTGACTTTTGAATGCCATATCTCCAGAAAGCCTTGAGGGAATTCTTTCACGTTTGGCACAAATATTCACTTGAGCTTGGATTTCAATTTGGTAGCCAAAGGTCAAGGTCACGGGGGCCTCACAAGGTATGTTTGTGCTTTTCTTGAACATGATATTTTAAGGTCAGCATGAGGGAATGTCTTCAAATTTGGCACAAACTTTCACTTGGGCTCAAAGAGGAACCTCACATCCCTGTGAATGTGATATAGCAAGACTGTATTATTACAGTTATTATTATATGTTTATATAATATAACAATTTTACTAACCATATTTTCCTAAACTAGAGAGGGGGTGTGTCTATGTGCCTTCAACTTTATGTGTGTGTAAGCCCTATGTTCCCTCAGCTGACAGAGTTAACGACTATCAAATACAATAAAAAAGCAATAAAATGCTGATGCCACATATTCAGTGTATATATATTTATAATTAGTATAACTAATATAACTAATACTCTATATATTTGACTCAAATGACTCAGAAAACACAGTAAATGATGCCCTCCCAATCGAGGGCATCTTAGTTCACCTGTCACCACCGTGAGACAGACACTGTTGACATAATGGACATTTTTTCCACAAAACAAATGGAATTTAAGTAGCAGCCATTTTCTTTTCAGCTTGATGCTAGATGCTAACAGATCCTACATCAGGAGAATTAAATGATCTAAACATTCTAAACAACGTCCTCAGAAACTGGAAGATGGTGTTGACATATCATGGTTGTGACACAGGAAATATTAACATTAAGATTTGAAATACTATCAATCTGTAAAACATATTTGATCCTGTCTGCACTTTGCATAGGTGGAATGTGAAAATGGATCCTTCAGAGTGACTGCTGCCCCTAATATTGCCTGATTTTATTACATTTGAATGAATGTGGGGACACAACTTTGAAACTTATGTAATATGCATGTGTCATTGAAAAACAACATAGCTCTGATGTGAGATATTATTAAGATTTTCTTTTTATGAAACAAACTCAATTTAATCATTACAAATATTTTTATTGCACATGAATGATTGAACCCTTCTCTGTGGACATGCTGTTTTAGATCTAGTGGGAAGTCATAGATTTTATATAATAATATAATATTATAATTATTAAATTAAATTAAATTGCAGAAGTTAATTGTGTTGAATACATTCTATTATTAATATATCAGATTACATTTGAAAATATTTAAATTTTCAAACTTAATCGCAGTTTCCACTGGTGGACTTGTTTTGTCCCATGCCTCAAGAATCACTGGTACAATTCACTTGGACTCACTGATTAACTGATTATATTTTGGTCAAAGATCTAGGTCACAGTATCCTTTAAACAATTATTTTGGCCTCTTTAAAGTCATATCAAGACTGCTTGAGGGAGTTTCTTTAACTTTTTTGATCAGTTGTCAGTCTGTACTACAGTCGACAGATTCAAGTGTATCTGACCCACATTTTAAATTCACCATCATGTTAAAAATTTGTGCATCTATAGGTGTGAGTCATGTGTTCTGTTACCCAATTCATTACAGTTTTCAATTTAACAGTCCCAGTCTCTGCAGCTTGGTCATAAAAAGCTTTATCTTAGCTGCACTCTGTATTTCCTGTTTGTTTTAATTGTATCCCCCAACATGATGCATCGCCTTTCTTTTCTTGAAAGTTGAATATGAACTGTTTTCAAGTTAACCAGTTTCTTCAAGCCATCACTCATTCTTATATGTCAGGACTGACTGTGCCACTTACCTCATTCAGTTTCAGTTACAACTCAATTGATTATCCTCATCACACACAGTTTTGTTTCCATTCAAGATCCCCATCAAAATGCAATTAGTGTTTTGTGAAAACTACACTAATGATTTTTTTATATATTCACAATGGCTCAAACAAGTGGAATATGAAATATGACAAATGTAGTGACAAACCCACAAAGTCTCTTTTAGCTCATTATTTTACTTTTTACTCATCTCATTTCGAACAACAGTGAAAAAGCTTGATAATTACCTCTGATAGCTGCTCAGTTCCAAACAGCACACAACAAAGTTAGCAAGGAGCTGGTGGAGCCAAGGTGGAGGATTTAGCAGCTGAAGAGTATTTCCCTCAAGAGATGGTAGAGTTCAAAAAGAGAGGGAGAAGAGGGGTCTAATGTTGCAGCTTAGTGGCCTGATTTTCTGATTTTGCTCCTCAATTCCACCTGCAGGTCTTCTTTTTCATTTCAGAGTGAAATGCCTTACAACTATGGAATGGATTGAAATGAATTTCATAGACATCCAGGAGAAATTGTAAAACATGTCTTCTGACCTCACACCTAAGAGGATTAAGGGCAGCTGTGGCTAAAAGGTAGAGCAGGTTGACCACAAACTAGAGGGTGCTCAGTCCGATCCCGGGCAAGACACTGAACCTCAGATTGCCCCTGATGGCTGTGCCGGCAGTGTGTGAGTGATGATAGAGAAAGCTGCAAATACAGTAGATGCACTGTCTGAATGTTATGTGAATAGATAAATGACAAAAACTGTACTGTAATGTGTTTTGTCTCAATACAAGACTAGAAAAGTACTGTAGAAATAAAGATCATTTAACACCATCGTTAGGTCAAAATCTCTGAGGATGGGGGTGATACCATACATACCAAGATTATTGTTTTACCCCACAGATCACCTCTATCTTGTGTAGGTGTTGTGTGCAATGACAGTTGTGAGACTCAACCACACTGTCTTTAGCTTAAAGCTACAGTATGATATGCCTCTCTCCCTCTCTCTCTCTCGCTCTCTCCCTCTCTCGCTCTCTCCCTCTCTCTCTGTCTGTAGGGCAGTGGAACCCCAAAGACTGGTCGGCCTTCCAGGTGTTCCGGGTCAGCCTGATGACATCAGAGATCATCTCCATGGAGACACAGACGCAGAGGCAGGGTCTGAAGGTCATATTTGACCTGCAGGGGTGGAGTTTAGGCCATGCCATGCAGATTAACCCTTCCCTCGCCAGAAAGATATCCTCTGTGCTTTCGGTAGGCCTTCAATCATGGTTCTAACTCACCTACTTTAAGCCTGTGCTTCATTGGTGTCTTCGATGGCAATAACATTTTTAATTCTATGACGGTGATACCCAACTCTTTAAAACAGGTTATACCAATAAAGGACGAAGAACTTAGACGATTACGTTATGATAGTATGTTGCACAACAGGACATTTCGATGATAAATTGTTTGGCCAATTTGCCTGACTTAATTTGTCCGTTTAAGATCATCATACTCAGCAGATTGAATTACTGTCTTTCATTGTCGTGTGTGATTGATCTGATATAACCATTATTAGCCAGTCCATGCTGTTTCACAATTTAACTGAGTGACTGAATTGATCAAGTTGCTTAAAATTGTTTTTACAACTGTGTGTGGGGGTTGTTTGTCATCAGGAATCCTTTCCATTGAAAGTCAGAGGAATTCATCTGGTCAATGAGCCAATGTTCTTCTGGCCGGTCTTTGCCCTGATTCGTCCCTTCCTGCCAGATAAGATCAAACAGAGGGTTAGCACTATAATTAAAACACTCCACTCAAAAATATCTGTTTCTGTTCTTAGGCTGTATCCATACAACTACTAAAACTGTGTTTTCACTCTGAAAAAATCTCTGTCCACGCAAGTCTTTTGGCTCAGTAACAGTTTTAATCCCATTTGTGCTAACAAACATACACTGGTCCTGCACGTGCTGAAAGGAAGGCAAGCAAGGCCTGCTGGGTATAGGATTGCTCAAATATTTGCTTGCCTCCTACACATGTAAGCAGTTGCATCATTGTAAAATGCAGAATTTAACTGCACAACAGCTGTTAGCAAAGACAACGGTGTCAGCAACACTTGTAATTGATTAGCAATGTTGTGTTCTACACTGGTTACCAAGACTAATGCTATGGTTGTTTTTTCGTCTTGAAGAGGGTCATTTGATAGTAGCCTGACGAATCAGCTATGTGACTGAAAAGAACCAACAAACTGTTTAGTTTCCACCTATCCAGACACAGTCCTGGAGTTTTCAAACTAAACATGGCCAGCAGCGTTTCCAAACTTCTCAGCTCTAAAACTGTGCAGTAGTGTGGATGCCAGGCACATCTGTAGCAGGGATGATGCATTTTCAAACAAAAATGTAGTAGTAGGGATGTAGCCTCAGACTCTGATCTAAGACTTCCTTTAACATACAAATACAGTAAAAATGGCTTTAACTCGTCAAACCAAGTTACTTCTCTCTCTAGATCCATATGCATGGTGCTGATTTCCACGACAGTTTAAGTGACTTCTTCTCACCGGCCGCCCTACCTCCAGAATATGGAGGGGAGGGGCCTGGAATAGAGGAGGTGTGCAGAGACTGGACCAATCATCTGCTTCAATCAGAGGGGCTCCTGCAGCAGATTGCCGCCCATCCAACGGCTGATATTGCCATAAGTCAAGAAAACTCCTTGATCTCAGAGGAAGCGGAGAATGAACAATACTCAGAGGAATGACATTTGGAGTTATGTCCCCTCGAAGACAACTGGAAGACATTTTTAGTACAAATTATGTAATTTGTTTGCTGTGTTAAGAGAGCTGGAAAGATGCCCATCAGATGGAGTTTAAATACTTTCGGAGTCTACAAGGGCCAAACTGAAAAGGTGTTGACATCGTCATAGACTGAATCCTCTGAAGGATGCAGCCCCTGAATTGGAATATAGCTGTCATCAAAACTTTCTGCCATACTGCCTCTAAATACTCCATGTTGGACATAGCAATAATAAACACATGCGTAGCCAATGATCCAAACAGACACAGGATGTGTGAGGTAGCCATCACACACAAGTGAACTAGTACTTAAAAATACCAGCCTTACATGTGTTGCAAGATGTTACTGTGTGGATGTACTATTCAACAATTCAAATCTTTTTTTTCAAATGCTTTTTTCAAATTTTTTATTTATGACATGAAATTGTGGCATTTTTACGAAACTATTCTTTAATTGCAAAATTTCATCAGTAGTATATTAATTGGGATTAGGTGATGGTAGGTCAGGTGATTCATTGTTCATTTGGCCCCATTTGGATCAACATTATATGGAAGGATGGGCAGTATTTATGAAACATGTATTTAAAATACGTACTTGAAATACAAAAAGTATTTTGTAATTTGTATTTGATAGGTTTGATGAAAATGTATTCATATTTTGTATCAAAGATACTGAAGTGTTTTGCATTTTTGTAGTTAAAAGATATTGTAAAATACAAATCAATGCAATGAAATTCTTAGTTCTTTTTTCTCTACCTCGTGCCATTTATATAGATAAAAATCATCCCAAAAAAACTAGAAACATTTGTGTGTGTATATATATATATATATATATACATACTGAAAACGTAAAGGTTCAGTGTGTAAGATTTAGGAAAAAGGGATCTATTGGTAGATATTGAATATAAAATAATCCTCAAGATGTTTTCACTAGTGTGTTTCATCAAAGTTGCATGAATTGTGGTTTTCTTTACCCTAGAATGGGCCCTTTATATTTAAATATAAAGTTTTATATTTCTGTTTTGATGACAACTGGAAGGAGTGTGAAGAGGTGGTGCTGGGGGTGTGTGGGATCTCTGATGGTGTTTCGGGCTCTTCTGAGGACCCTGTGCTGACAGACGTCCTGCAGAGATGGGAGGGTCATTCCAGTGATGCACTGGGCTGATCTGACCACTCTCTGCAGGTGTTTGCGGTCTGTTTTCTGTACTGTAGCCATACCACGCTGTAATGCTGCTGGTCAGTATGGACTCAATGGAGCACTGATAGAAGTTGCAGAGGAGTCCTGATGACAACTTGAATTTCCTTAGCCTCCTCAGGAAGTGCAGCCTCAGCTGTGCCTTCCTGATCAGCTGAGTGATGTGGGCCCAGGTGAAGTCCTCACTGATGTGGACGCTGATCGATGCATGTAGCCTCTGATTGGTGTCTTCTCAGTTATTTGCCCAAGGTTGTTGAGATCAGGACGTTGAGGTTCAGAAAATTGATGATCCAGCACAGAGTGAGACCCAAAGAAGAAGAAGGAGCACAAGGTGAGAAATGAGTTGGTTTCCAGCTCTCCAACGATTTTTGCATAAATTGTTACAATTCTCTAATTCCTCTTAAGTTTTGGTGTTAGTATTAGTATCCTTGGCTAAATTAAATTTACTGCATGTTCTTGCAAACCTTTTAACCCAAGTAACGTTGGCAGCCCTCACAGTTAATGTTAGCTTGTTACCTTCAGCCTATGTCAAAGGTCCAGTGTGTAAGATTTAGGTAAAAGGGATCTATTGGCAGAAATTGAATATAAATTAATCCTTGCGATGTTCTCACTGGTGTGTTTCATTTAAATTGTACAAATTGTTGTTTATTTGCCCTAGAATAGCCCCTTTATATTTAAATACTTTATATTTACATCGAGAGGGGGGTTCCTCTCTACTGAGGCTGCTGTACTATATGTATATAGTTTTGGTTTTTTTTTGCTTGGATGTATCTTTTCCCATCCATGATTATACTATTATCCCATATATCCAAGTACGTCATAAAAACTCAAAGTGTGTTTAGTTTTTCCAGTCTGGGCTACTGTACAAAACATGGTGGCCTCCATAGAGAGGACCTGCTCCTGATGTAAATATAAAGTTTTTAAATATAAAGGGGGAAAGAAAACAACAATTCATACAATTTAGATGAAACACACCAGTGAAAACATCTCTAGAAATATTTTGTATTCAATCTCTGCCAATAGAGCCCTTTCACCTAAATCTTACACACTCAACCTTTAAGGTCCCAACCTTAATTTATAAATTGCCTTGCTGAGTCATATTCCAGCTTTACATTGCGGTGAATGCAGTGTAATGATTAATCATAGTCAAATTGGTGTCTTTACCTGAGTAGAGAATTATCTCAGGTCACTTTATATACATACGTATGTTAATATGCTTCATAAATACCTGCATTTATTTGACAGGTCAACTCTGTGTAATGTATCAACATATCGATTTCCTGTCTCTCTCCACATGCTGAAGTGTCCTTGAGGAAGACATTGAACCCCAAATTGCCCCCTGCCCCATTTGTACATAATGTGTGATAGAGAAAGTGCTGCACATACAGTAGATGCATGGAATGAATGTGTGAATGGCTGTAAAGCACTTTGAGTTCTCATCAAGACTAGAAAAGCACTATATAAATATAAATACAGACTATTTACCATTGACTTTCCAAATCCAGCACTCACTGCTAAGAAGCTTTGGTGACACTTTCACAGAGTGACATTATTCCTGTATGAAAATGTTTTTACCGTTATGACCACTAACTCACATCTGTGGGTTCTAAGCAAAAATGGGTCTTTACTCTTCAGCTCCCCTTACTTTTCCTTAAATAATAATTTTCCTGCATCAGTCAGATGTAAAGCTGCACTCACTTGTTTCCTGAAAACAGCTGTCTGCCAAATCAATGAACTAAAAGAGGCTCTCTTACTCTTCTAAACTCTCATTCTAAGTGTCGACACTGTGACACATTTCACTTCAGTCACAATTTGATATATATTTTATATTAATTTCTACTCCAACATTGTTGAAAACTCCAACATTATAAACATATTAGGTTGAATTGGCTTCACTGCAGCCAGCTACAACATTCAAATACATCCTCAACATTTCTTCAGCAAAGATAATAATAATAATTCTACTACAATGATAATGGATCTCTGACTTCACCCATTTTGGCTGCCGATGTTACACTGTATTGTAAAAACATTTTTCTGTTAATGCTCACACTTTTATCTTTATATTTTGTTATTGCTATGTTCTCAGATGAGCAAAATATAGTATGAAGTAATCAATATGGAAAAAGCTAATGCAGCTTTGTGGTTTACTTTTCTGACCCGTTGCAGTCTGTCCAGACCTTTGATCAGTGTCAGCAGGTCAGTAAACATTATCTACTCTACAACACTGCAGAACCCCTCCTCCTCCTGGAAACAAGCCACAGTGAAAGAACATTTCACTTTTAAGTCCAAGTACAAGCCCTTTTCTTCCATTGCTTTTTTGTTGACATGATGACAGATCTCTGATCAACAGCTAAATAAATCTTTAATTGTGTTGTGTTGCAAGCCATACACTTAAAATATTATAGGTTATGGTGCCCCCCCTCCTCGGAATCCCATTCGCCTGTGGCTGTTGTCACTTGGTTTATTGGTTTACTCTGTGGAAACCCTCTTGAAACTGGCACAAAAGGAAGTTTCTCTCGAAACAGGAGTGTGCAGTGTGATGTCACTGTTAAGGACTGGTAATGTCTTACTGTTGTTATGAAGCTGGCTGCTGTGGGTTCCTTTACCAAAGACTCAAACAATAATGACACAAGCACCAATGCAAAACCAATTTGACTCCATCAGGTGTCAGCTATAGAAACACATCTTCCATCGTGCTGAATAGATCTATTTTTATTTGGATATCTTTTTTATTTTACAGTCTGACCTGTGCAAATGTATTTACTCATTTTTCACAATCTCATGAAATATTCCGATATGACCTTTGGACCTGAGGCATTTGAATTTCTTATACATTTCACATAGTCATAACCTGTTTGTTTTGGTTGTTGTGTACATGTGAGATATTTAAGATGTTTGTCACCATTTGTCTGTTGATGTGAGGCAAACTGACTTGATGAAATCTACAAGTTGATCAACAGTTTCCTGAGTTATTTCCAAAGCTGTTCCTCTTAAAGAAACACAGAAGTGACGCACACACAACACTCTTCACTCCAAACCAGACACTGTACATTTTATCGCTCCAGATCAAATTAAGATTCTGAGCGATCCCATGTCATGTACAGGGTATGTAACCCTGTACATGACATATAAGATGTTGCTCTCGGGCCAACAAGAGAGAATCTTCCATTAAGCTATTAAATAACAAGTAGGAGTATGTTGTGATTATTTCTCTCTATCTATGTATCTGTTTGTTTTTAAAATTGACTACTGTTGATAAATAGATAGATGGATAGATAGATGGATAGATAGATAGATAGATAGATAGATAGATAGATAGATAGATAGATAGATAGATAGATAGATAGATAAATAGATAGATAGATGGATAGATAGATAGATAGCTCACACAAAGACACACAAGTAATACAAAGAGACACAGTCTAATTGATTACATAAATAAATACTAAAAATAGAAGGGTGCAATGATAAAAGCCCTTAAAAACACACTGCAGATGAGCCTTCTGTTGTGGCTGCTCCTGTGACTTGCCAGGATATGGTGAAGAGGATGGCCGTCATCGCCAAGGATGGCCTGCACTTCATTCTTTGTGCATCTCTCCACCACAGTCCCCAGTTGGTCCAGTTTTTTCCCCTCCACAGCAGATAGTTACTTTAAAAAACACTTGCCACACTGACTGGTGGAACATACTGAGCGTCTCAGTACAGACATCAGATGACCTCAGCCTGCTCTGTTATCTTCGGTAGAGGGCATCTGTATTACCAGACCATAGTTTGTTGTCAAGGTGCACACCTAAGTATTTATAAATGTGTGGTCTTATCACTAACAACACTGCCTACCACTGGTTTGAACCCAACATGTGAATGGAAGCACATTTTCTACACATGTCTGAATGTAGGAGGCGTGTGTGTGTGTGTGTATTGTGATATGTAGGTTCTATGTATTTGTGTGTGTGTGTGTGTGTGTGTGTGTGTGTGTGTGTGTGTGTGTGTGTGTGTATTGTGATATGTATGTTATATGTATTTGTGTGTATGTGTATTGTTATGTGTAGGTTCTATGTATTTGTGTGTTTATTGTGATACGTAGGTTCTATGTATTTGTGTGTTTATTGTGATACGTAGGTTCTATGTATTTGTGTGTGTGTTTATTGTGATACTTAGGTTTTATGTATTTGTGTGTGTGTGTATTGTGATACAGGTTCTATGATGCAGTGGCCTGGAGCCCAAGGCAAGTTTCCCTATGGGTACCTAAAGTTTACATTACCTCACCTCCCACATTCGTACCATACCTTTTAAATGCGTTGATCAGGAATCATTTCAAAGCAGTTCATCTGCAGTGTTATTCAGTATGTGATAGCAGGTTCAGAGGGACCTTCAAACATAAGCAAGACATGAAGCGGGCTTATCATCTTCATGGGTTTTTAATTCAAGGGTCCCAGAAATAAAATGTAAGGTATACTGGCATGTGAATATAACACAGTGTGTTGCTTTTTTAGCTTTTAATCATTAGTCAGAGAAGAAGAAGGTCCACAGGATCCTCACTGCAAATGGAACATGTGAGAGCAACACATGCACTCTATCACCACCTGCTGTAGATTAAGAGAACAGCCAATATTCACTGATTCACTGTAATATGTTGTTTCCTAAAAAACTTAAAACTATTATAATACAACTGTTTATATCAACTGGGAAATCTGCAGAAACTGGCAACAAATAAGAGATGAAACAGTTAGAGGCTTAGAGATGTAAATGATCACCATTTGAAGTCAAACTTAACATTGTACCAACTCTGATTCCATTGAAGGTCATTCCTGATCATTTAATGATGCATATTGTTTTGCTGCAAAGAGAGGTGACTGGATGAAACAAAAAATGTTTATTCAAATGAATACAGCAATATGATTTAGCTCAACAACCACTATGCTGCAGAAAAGTGGTAATCATTCTGAACGTTTTCTTGAAATGTTGATAAAACAATACAAAATGTATGAATCAACAATTTCACATGTGTGGTGTATGTAAAACAGAATAAGTACTTCTGGGTTTTATGTTTGGCAATGTGGGGTGAACACTTCTTCCCAACAACATTGAAGTGTTTCAATCTATCTGGGTTTGAATTGTTATATTGATGGAAAAGACAAAACATATAAATATAATATATAACATATATATATATATATATATATATATATATATATATATATGTGTGTGTATATGTATATGTATATATCACATGTTTATATGTGTGTATATATGTATATTGACCTGAGGACGAACCCCTGTCTCCCAGCCAATGAGAAGCTCTCACTCTCACCCAACCCACAGCCATTGGTTGCTGGAACTGACAACAGTGACACGTGGGAAAAACACTGACATGTTCAATGAATCTGTAAAACTCACCTATTTAAACTATAATCCTTCTAACTAAACTAAACTCTGTCACTAAACCATCAACACATTATAACAGTCAACATTAACTACCAGTCTGTTACAATATCATTGAGTCCACAACACAAAATGCATAATTAATGAACTGATTGATGAATTGATGAACAAACAGAAACAGTTATTGTTTTTAAAATTCAAACATAAAGGTTTGGGTGTTCTCATGGAAACAGTGCGTCAGTGCCTTTGATCTGCAGACGTCAGTGAGTACAGAACTCTGGCTTCTGTCACTTCTCGTCCTGAGATTGCAACGAACCCTTGTGTCTGGATTGTCTCTGCACTGAGACTGTTTCTGTCACAAGATTCACCGCTTTGTCGGATACTCTGCGTTGTCTGCTGCTTCTGGATCGTCACGTACAACATGAGGACAACATCGGAGAACTCCGACGCCACCCGAGGCATCTACAAGCCCATCAAGGTTTGTGTGGACGTTGTTTTCTGCTGGAGTTGGACTGAAAACATGTAAATGTAGTTTCAAGTCTACATCCAGTTTCACCTCTCAGTCCTTCGTCTCCTTTTTTCACAACAACCGTTAAAATATCGCATGCCAGCGATTTTTAGAGGGTCTAGCTAGCGATTTTAGCTAGCTTGCTAACGCTAGCGATTTTAGCTAGCATGCTAACGCTAGCGATTTTAGCTAGCATGCTAACGCTAGCGATTTTCTTAAGGTTGTTGTGAAAGAAAAGACCATAATACATTGAAACGATATTAAACTAAGATATTAGGAATATTATCGTAATTATTACAAGCACGCACAGTTTCATGCCCCCCCCCCCCCCCTTGACAACACTATGCACTTGATTGAACCAACGTATAGCAGCAAAGTTACTGAACTGAACTGAACTCTGTTTGAAGGAGAAAGATAACCCTCGAAAACAAGGGGCAGGGAGAAGATGTGAAACAGGACAACAAACTGTAGAATGACATTCTCTTATTTCATTACAGGAATTATTTCAACTGCCTGTTTACGAGATGTCCCAGCAGTGCTGCTGGCACAACATCTCCTACAAGGTCCAGGTGAGTTAGACCCACTGCAGCAACCAGTCTGCATCAAAATGAAGTCACTAAGATAAACTGTGTCCATTATTTATAGATAAAAACAAAGATTTATATATAAAGACGTTTGTCCTATTGTCTGTTGTGTAGACTGCAGTTATGACTGAGCTGCTGAGACTGCAGGAGACCAATCAGCTCCCATCATCAGTGTCTGGTGAAGACATGATGAACCTGATCGAGGAGGAGAGCAAAGCCTCACTGAGAGTGAGGTAGGTTACTGACACACACACACACACACACACACACACACACACACACACACACATAGTCCAGTACTACACTTGACCTCAACTCTGCTCATGTCACACCAGTGTGTGTGTGTGAGGAAGAGGAGCAGGAAACATAAAGCCTGTGTTTTCTCTCTGTGTGAAGGCTCTGGCAGTTTCAGCTGGAGGACTACAAAGACCCTGAGTTCCTCCCACTGCTCAATCTGGTGAGTACACAGTCCTGAGAAGACGTCTCAGGAGTTTGGCCTAAACTCTTGATTTCTTCTGTAAATTGGTCCAATCTTCTCCTCACATCCTCATTCCTTGTTTCAGGTCTGGGAGGTGAGCAACAGTTTGAAGAAGAGGGACATTGAGTTTGAGGCACGACAGTTCCTCAAGTCCCCAAAGACCATACCTCCTGAGTTCAGGTGAGTTGGGTCACATTTCACACATGTATCACCTGTGTGTGTGTGTGTGTGTGTCTGTGTGTGTGTGTGTGTGTGTGTACATTGCTCCTCCAATACTTTTCACCTGGTTGCTCTGCAGTGGTTGTTTTTTGTCTGTGCTGTTGTGAAGTGGTTTTAACACAAACTTATACTGAATGTAACCTACAGAAATCCCAGCATCATAAGTTTGGCTCAGAAATTCTCCAGTTTACTGAAGGAGCTGCAGCGGCAGCCCCTCACCGCCAAACACCTGGGCCCACGAGAGGTGGTGATGGAGGTGGTGCCTAAGGTACTTCAGGGCTTCTGGCTGCCTCCTGAAGACACCTGCCTGAACATGCCGTCCGAGCACCTCAGTGTTCTTGCTGTCAGCCTGACCAAAGCAGTTGAGGACAAGGTCTCCAAACTTCTGCCCTCACTGCTCCGTGAAGTCAGCTTCACCCGCTCCACCAGGGACAAACTGGTCCAGTCGATCCAGGACAGTGTTACACAGAGCTTCAGTCGCCCCGTCCTGATGAAGAAGATCAGCTGCTTTGCATCAGACCTGATAAAGTCCATCACCGCCATCGCAACAAAGAACATCTGTGAGCTGTTTCAGCCACAGATTTCTACAAAGGAGCCAAACTGTGTTGCTGAAGAGGTAAAGCAGGAGCCTCATCAGGAGTCAGCGTTCACTCCTCCTCCACCAGCTCCTGTGACTCCTCCTGCTGAGCCTGCTGTGGTCCTGGAGGATGCAACAATAGAGAAATCTGACGCCACCAAAGGCATCTACAAGCCCATCAAGGTTTGTGTGAACACTTTTTCTGCTGGAGTTGGACTGTAAACAATTAAAGATGTAGTGTAAACTCTGAATAACAAACTGTAGAATGACATTCTCTTATTTCATTACAGGAATTGTTTCAAACGCCTGTTTATGAGATGTCCCAGCAGTGCTGCTGGCACAACATCTCATACATGGGACAGGTGAGTTAGACCCACTGGAGTAACCAGTCTGCATCAAAGTGAAGTCACTAAGATAAACTGTGTCCATTATTTATAGATAAAAACAAAGATTTATATATAAAGACGTTTGTCCTATTGTCTGTTGTGTAGACTGCAGTTATGACTGAGCTGCTGAGACTGCAGGAGACCAATCAGCTCCCATCATCAGTGTCTGGTGAAGACATGATGAACCTGATCGAGGAGGAGAGCAATGCGTCGCAGAGAGTGCAGTAAGTTATTAACACATACACACACACACACACACACACAGTCCAGTACTACACTTGACCTCAACTCTGCTCATGTCACACCAGTGTGTGTGTGAGGAAGAGGAGCAGTAAAGATGAAGCTTGTGTTTTCTCTCTGTGTGAAGGCTCTGGCAGTTTCAGCTGGAGGACTACAAAGACCCTGAGTTCCTCCCACTGCTCAATCTGGTGAGTACACAGTCCTGAGAAGACGTCTCAGGAGTTTGGCCTAAACTCTTGATTTCTTCTGTACATTGGTCCAATCTTCTCCTCACATCCTCATTCCTTGTTTCAGGTCTGGGAGGTGAGCAACAGTTTGAAGAAGAGGGACATTGAGTTTGAGGCACGACAGTTCCTCAAGTCCCTAAAGACCATACCTCCTGAGTTCAGGTGAGTTGAGTCACATTGTTGTGTGTGTGTGTGTGTGTGTGTCTGTGTGTGTGTCTGTGTGTGTGTGTGTACATTGCTCCTCCAATACTTTTCATCTGGTTGCTCTGCAGTGGTTGTTTTTTGTCTGTGCTGTTGTGAAGTGGTTTTAACACAAACTTATACTGAATGTAACCTACAGAAATCCCAGCATCATCAGTTTGGCTCAGAACTTCTCCAGTTTACTGAAGGAGCTGCAGCGGCAGCCCCTCACCGCCAAACACCTGGGCCCACGAGAGGTGGTGCTGGAGGTGGTGCCTAAGGTACTTCAGGGCTTCTGGCTGCCTCCTGAAGACACCTGCCTGAACATGCCGTCCGAGCACCTCAGTGTTCTTGCTGTCAGCCTGACCAAAGCAGTTGAGGACAAGGTCTCCAAACTTCTGCCCTCACTGCTCCGTGAAGTCAGCTTCACCCGCTCCACCAGGGACACACTGGTCCGGTCGATCCAGGACAGCGTTACACAGAGCTTCAGTCGCCCCGTCCTGATGAAGAAGATCAGCTGCTTTGCATCAGATCTGATAAAGTCCATCACCACCATCGCAACAAAGAACATCTGTGAGCTGTTTCAGCCACAGATTTCTACAAAGGAGCCAATCTCTTTTGCTTAAGAGGTAAAGCAGGAGCCTCATGAGGAGTCAGCATTCACTCCTTCACTCCTCCACTTCCTATGACTTGTGCGAATAAGACATCCTTTACATTATTTTATTTATTTATATTGTATTATTTTCATCAGTGTCTTAGCTTCTCTTCACTGGCTCCCTGTTCAACAGAGGATACATTTCAAAATCTTCCTACCGACCTACAAGGCCCTAAACAATCAGGAACCATCCTACATTAAAGACCTCACCAATGGTAAATGGTTGTATTTATATAGAGCTTTTCTAGTCTTGATGACCACTCAAAGTGCTTTACTCTACAGTTTTGCCATTCACCCATTCACACCCATTCATACATACAGTGCATCTATTAGTAGCACTTTTTGTTGTTCTATGGGGCAATTTGGGGTTCAGATGGGAGGACTGGGGATTGAGCTTCCAATCTTCTGGTTGGAGAACGACCGCTCTACCCCTCAGCCACAGTCATAACCCCTTACTGCCCCACAGACCACTTCTTTCCCTAAACTCTGGACTCCTTGTAGTGCCTAGAGTTACTAAGAGTAGAATGGGTGGTAGAACTTAAGTCACCAAGCTCCTCTCCTGTGGAACCAGCTCCCACTCTCAGTGAGGGAGGCAGACACGGTCTCTACATTTAAGGCAATACTTACAACCTTCCTTTTTGATAAAGCACCTTCTCTCTTCTTCACTCTCTGCCTTGTTTATTTTGTTGTATCTTATTACATGTCTCTAATTCCTTGGGTCTTCTCCTCCCCTCCTTGGTCGATGTTGTGCGGCTCTCCGGAGCCCGTCCTGGCTCGGGTCCTGATGAGGGATGGACCTAGTGGAGGTCGCCGGTCTGTCGCAGGGCTGACATGGAGGGTCATGCAACCTCCAGCACTCTCCCCTGAGGACCATCTGGAGCCATGGGTGGGAGACCATGAGGGAGGCAGGAGTGCCCGGGGGGACCAACGCACCCTTGGAAGACCATGCCAACGTCCACGTGGAGATTCCCCGGCTGGATTCAAGCCCATGACCTGAGACTGTGACTCCAACCCCCCCCCTTTATTTCCTTTTGTTCCCCTATTTGTTTTTTCTCCATTCACCCCAACCGGTCCTGGCAGAGGCCGTCCACACCGAGCCCGGTTCTGCCGGAGGTTTCTTCCACCTGGGAGTTTTTCCTCCCCGCTGTTGCTCATGCTTGCTCGGTGTGGAACAAGTTGGATTTTGTCTTTTTTAAGATCTTGGACTTGGGTGCAGCACCCTGAGACAACTGTTTGTTGTGATACTGTGCTATATAAATACATTTGATTGATTGATTGATTGATCAGTCATTTCATGTTTAAATAACAAATGCCTTTAAATATTGCATGTATTTATATTGTATTATTTTCATCAGTCATTTCATGTTTAAATAACAAATGCTTTTAAATATATCATGTATTTATATTATATTATCATGTCGTTTGTTGTAATCTGCAACAGGAAATAAAAACATTGATAAATTAAAATCTGATTTCAACACTTTATTTTTTCACATTTGCAAACATCCAGAAATAACATCAAATACAGTAGTCTGACTGATTTCATTTCATATGGTTACCCTGGTTATCCAGTCCTAACTCAAGCTCCAATTACTATATTTTTCCTGAGCTTTCAACCATATTCAGAAGTCTTCTGAAAATGTATGTATGTCAGTATTTTACCTATGATTAACAATCAGATCTACCTGACATTTACTTTGTTAAAATTCCTTGATTTAATTGAATTAATTGGATCAATAAAATAAACTACATATATTTAAATAGATAAATTCAAATAAATAATAATGAAATAAGTTTCTTCGAGTGGCTCATGGTATTGCCGTTTATACAAATTGACATTTAACAACAAGTTTATGACTGAATCACACTGAGGGCCCTTTCTGTATGTGTGTTGGGACACTGCTGTGAGGTGTTAATCTCACAATAACACATTAAAAACTGAAAACATTGGGGAAACCTTCAAACTCCAATACTTCCTCTAAGCTACTAACCCCAGTTCTATAACTGAATGTCTTTATTTTAAATGGCAATGATGAAGGATTTGAAAATCTCAAAGAAAATACACAACTCCATTTTGCTTTTTATTAAGAACATATAAGTTGATATATCTGATATGAAAATATATTCAAGTTAATAACACTCTGAACCATAACTCACATTCAGAACTAAGCTAATGATATTTTCCATACTGAGTTGATACTTTTTCATTCATCAGTTTATTATTAAGTAAAGGAACAGGGTTGAAGGACTATGAAGAAGAACAATTAAACAGCGATGCTGATGTCAACAAAGAGAACATGACCGAAGCGATCAATGGCGCCACCAGGAGCAGGAGGCCCACACGTGTACTCACAATGGCTCCTGTCATCTGTGCAGTTTGTGAACTTGAGCGCATCAGTGAGGAGGCACAGCTCTTCATGGTCGTCCTTTCACCCCTGAGGTCCACTGAGAGATGGTGAGTGGTGTTAGAGTGTGAGCTTCATATTTGAACTTCTATAGAATCACCACTGTGGGCCTGTTGTCATGCAGTGGTCCTCATTCCCCTCGCAGTTTAGATTTCCAGTGCACGTCTTTCCATCACAGCAGAAGCCCTTTTTACCATTGGGATAGGATTTCCTAGGGTCTGTAACACAGAATATTTATGCTTTGTGTTCATTTTAGACAGTAGAGGGCGACAGAGGCAGACACACGCACGCACATAAACACACACAAATTACTATGTGCAGTGCCACTGTGGAAGTTGGGGTATTGTGCCCTTGGGCTCCTCTATAGCAGATGGCAAGTTGAAGACATTAATTCAGAACCTCATATTATGTAAAGCCTATGCATAAAATCTAAAGAATGGACATTGTTTAGCCGGTAAAATCACGTCATTGATGTTGCTCAGTTTCGAACTACCTGCAACAAGAGAGTAACCTCGAACCTTGAAGTCAATCAATCAATCAAATTTATTTGTATAGCCCATATTCACAAATCACAATTTGAAATGTGTTGCAAGTATGTAAAATAATTGCAGTTAACAGAGCAAAAAAGTTGAAAAAAGTCAAAGTATAAATTAAAAAATTTATTTTTATGGACCTTGACATTTTGAACTCAACATTTCTAATACAGTACAAGGACATTTACACCTTGTTGAACTGTCTGTTCCAGGTTTGTCCCTGTTGACAAGACTGAGAACGACATCAGGTGTTATACGGGCTGTTGTTTGCTATCATTTTCCCACAGTGTCCAGATGAAGGCAGGGTTCTGTACGTGAAGGCAGCAGGTGTTTGAGGCCCACAATGAGAAGCAGTGAGACCACATCCATCTCCCTGCTGTCTGCAGCCTCTCTGTCGGTAAAGCTGAACCCATCACAGTAAAGCAGAAAGCAGAGCTTTTGACATGTCAAACACACTCAAGTACTGGAATCATGCTATGGTTGGTGTTTTTTACTGGTGATACTTATCAACCAAATACGATGACGTCTATTTCATTGTCAGCACAGTGAGATATACTGGTGGCGCCTCATTAAGTTAATGAAGTGATTTCAAACCATACAGCTGATTCCACCTGAGAGGCACCAGAGGAAGTTATTTTAGTTTTCATTGATCTGCTGTTGATTTGTTTGATGGACATGGGATGTCTTAAAGGGGCTGTGAGCTTGCTCAGCATGTGTGTTTATCTTAAGATCCTGCTATAATCTATCAAAAACAACCAAGATCTTCAAAAGTGTATTTAAAAGTGTCAGTTAAAACTGGATATGTAGTGGCATTATATGTATGTATGACAAATAAACACAGCACTGACACATGCACAAAGGGAATATGATGCAGCTGACAGGTGAACGAAAGAAATGCAATGTTACCTTGATGAAAGAACAGATTTCTCCAGGTTTGAAATCATTGGAAAAGATTGAGAGGATGTAAGGACACTACTCAACAACAAATGGGTCTAATTAACATTTTGATGGGAAAGTTACGATTACACCTTTAACATCTCCACCAAATCTGACTGAGCAATCTGTGAGGAGGGAGCACCAGTCCCTCTTGTTACAGTTATGCTTGTAGTGGTGTTGCTGCTGAAACTACAATCTGAGGATAAACTGGGTCAGAGAAATACAGGTCGTTATGAAAGAGAAGCTCTGCCAGCAGAGGACAGAAGAGAGCCGACAGAAAAGTGAATGATGTGACTCAGACTTTGCTGCACAGTCAGCACAGTAGAAATCTAACCCAGAGCACACATGCGCAGATCACATCCCAAATATGTTCTCACTGATAAACAAACTAAAATGTATCAGTTGAGTTCCTATGTTTATTTGTTTTGAATATGTAGACTAGCATTATAAAATAGTTGAGTACAGCACATGCTGTACTCAGCAGAAATGGGAAAAACATACATGTCATGAGACATGTCAAGGGTGTATGAGTAGTCCTGTCTGTTAATATGTATGTACCTAAAAGTAAAATCTAGTAACTGTACCTACTGGGCAGGAATGTGTCTTTCAAACAGCCTATGCTTTCAAAGCATACTTCCTTTCACTCATTTGTGTCTGAAGATGTATTTTTAGGAAGGAAACTCCAGAGCCATAAAAGGAGAGGTTGATATTCTTCCACTCAACGCCTTGCACAGATGAAAACACATAACCATGAATCTCCATTTGAAAATAGCTTGTCAATACAATTGCCCACAAACACACCAATTCAATACAGGGGGTGTGCCAGGGGGGTGTGTCCCTGTTATTGTAATTCAGAGCATGTAATTGTCCCCATAGGACCATAAACACAGAAAATGTCCAGTTACAGTATTCCTTTCCCCATCACCCTCCATTTCACTGTGGAAAGTTGTCACTCTGCCCTTTGCTCTCCAGAAACTGTAACCAGGCCTTTATCTATAACCGAGCAGATACTGTACTGTACAGGTTGTGTGAATATTTGAGGTATTACATCATCCCTCATAGGGCCCTCGTGTTAGCCCACCTTGCTTTGAGTGCCAACTCTGAGACTCTGAGTGAGACGGAGATGCATAAACATCCCCATCATGATAATAATGTAATCCAAAGTGCTGTTTCATCATGAGCCACCTTTAGCCCCTGAACTTTACCAGAGAGAGATAAACAACATTCTTCCAAAAGACCATTTTTGCCTGGTTTTTTGATGATGGTGAACAGCTCTGACTAACTTTCATCCAAAATCATCAGACAAGCGTGTTCACTCTGAATAACTGTATTTATTTGCAGTGGAAAATCCCAATCTATATGGAAACTACTGTGTCCACTGCTATCCTCTACACAAGTAGCCAAGTATGTTGGGAACACTGAGCCAATTGTCCAACCTGTTTTCCTAAACATTATATTTATTGTTAACTTGCCTTTGGTAACATT